>NW_027618517.1:0-70207 GCF_964187855.1 Myxine glutinosa | reverse complement strand
AGTGCGAAAAGTGGTTTTTCAACGCCACCACAAGTGCGAAAAGTGGTTTTGCAACACGAGTGCGGAAAGTGGTTTTGCAACGCTAAGAGGATCGCGAAAAGTAGTTCTGCAACACCAGCTCAAGTGCCGAAAGTGGTTTTCAACAACAGCACGAGTGAGACAAGTGGTTTTGCAACACCGACACAAATGCGAAAAGTGGGTTTTCAACACTGGCACAAGTGAGACAAGTGGTTTTTCAGCACTGGCGCAAGTGAGACAAGTGGTTTTGCAACACTGGCACAAGTGCGAAAAGTGGTTTTGCAACACTAGCACGAGTGCGAAATGTGGTTATTCAACAATAACACATGTGTGAAAAGGTGTTTTCAACACCAGCACGAGTGTGTAAAGTGGTTATTCAACACTGGCACAAGTGAGACAAGTGGTTTTCAACACTAACGCAAGTGCTAAAAGTGGTTTTTCAACCTTGGCACATGTGAGACAAGTGGTTATTCAACACTTTCACAAGTGCAAGGAGTGGTTTTCAATGCCAGCACAAGTGACACAAGTGGTTTTGCAACACTAACACAAGTGTGAAAAGTGGTTTTCAATGCCAGCACAAGTGCGGACAATGGTATTCAATGCGAGCACCACTCCGAAAAGTGGATTTGCAATACTAACCCAAGTGCGAAAAGTGGTTTTCAACCAATGCCAGCACAAGTGTGGACAATGGTATTCAATGCGAGCACCACTCCGAAAAGTGGATTTGCAATACTAACCCAAGTGCGAAAAGTGGTTTTCAACACTAGCATGAGTGTGCAAATTGGTTATTCAACCCTGGCACAAGTGCGAAAAGTGGTTTTGCAACACTAACACAAGTGAACAAGTGGTTATTCAACACTAAGAGAAGAGCAATAAGTGGTTTTCAATGCCAGGACAAGTGCGAAAAGTGGTTTTCAACACCAACACAAGTGCGAAAAGGGTTTTTCAACACCAAGAGGAGTGCGAAAAGTGGTTCTGCAACACCAACATGTGCGAAAAGGGTTTTTCAGCACCAATAGGAGTGCGAAAGGTGGTTTTCAACACCAGCACGAGTGCGGAAAGTGGTTTTGCAACAATAAACCATGTGCGAAAAGTGGTTTTCAATGACAGCACAAGTGCGGACAATGGTTTTCAATGCCAGCACGAGTCCGAAAAGTGGTTTTGCAACACTAACCCAAGTGCGAAAAGTGGTTTTCAATAACAGCACGAGTTGAGAAAGTGGTTTTGCAACACTAGCACGAGTGCAAAAAGTGGTTATTCAACAATAACACGTGTGAAAAGTGGTTTTCAATAACAGCATGAGTTGAGAAAGTGGTTTTGCAACACTAGCACGAGTGCGAAATGTGGTTATTCAACAAAAACACGTGTGAAAAGTGGTTTTCAACACTAGCACGAGTGCAAAAAGTGGTTTTTCAACCCCGGCACATGTGAGGCAAGTGGTTATTCAACACAAACACATGTGCAAAAAGTGGTTTTCAACGCCAGCGCAAGTGCGAAAAGTGGTTTTCAACGCCAGCACAAGTGTGGAAAGTAGTTTTGATACACTAATATGAGTGCTAAAAGTAGTTTTTCAACACCAAGAGTGCGAAAAGTGGTTCTGCAACACCAACATAAGTGCGAAAAGGGTTTTTCAGCACCAATAGGAGTGCGAAAGGTGGTTCTGCAACACCAGCTCAAGTGCCGAAAGTGGTTTTCAACACCAGCACGAGTGCGGAAAGTGTTTTTGCAACAATAAACCATGTTCGAAAAGTGGTTTTCAATGACAGCACAAGTGCGGACAATGGATTTCAATGCCAGCACGAGTCCGAAAAGTGGTTTTGCAACACTAACCCAAGTGCAAAAAGTGGTTTTCAACAACAGCACGAGTTGAGAAAGTGGTTTTTCAACCCTGGCACATGTGAGACAAGTGGTTATTCAACACTAACACATGTGCAAAAAGTGGTTTTCAACGCCAGCGCAAGTGCGAAAAGTGGTTTTCAACGCCAGCATAAGTGTGTAAAGTAGTTTTGATACACTAACACAAGTGCGAAGAGTGGTTTTCAATGCCAGCACAAGTGGGGACAATGGTTTTCAATGCTAGCACCTCTCCGAAAAGTGGTTTTGCAATACTAACCCAAGTGCGAAAAGTGGTTTTCAACACCAGCACGAGTGCAGAAGTCGTTTTGCCACACTAGCACGAGTGCGAAATGTAGTTATTCAACAATAACACGTGTGAAAATTAGCTTTCAACACACGCACGAGTGTGTCAAGTGGTTATTCAACACTGCCACAAGTGAGACAAGTGGTTATTCAACACTGCCACAAGTGAGACAAGTGGTTATTCAACACAAACACAAGTGCCAAAAGTGGGTTTTCAACCCTGGCAGAAGTGAGAAGTGGTGATTCAAAACTGACACGTGCGAAAAGTGATTTTGCAACACTAAGACAAGTGAGACAAGTCATTTTCAACACTAACACAGTTGAGAAAAGTGGTTTTGTAACACCAGCACAAGTGCAGAAAGTAGTTTTGCAATACTGGCACGAGTGCGGAAAGTTGTTTTCAACGCTGGCACAAGTGCGCAATGTGGTTTTGCAACACTAACACAAGGGCAGAAAGTGGTTTTGCAACACGAGCGCAAGGGCGGAAAGTTGTTTTCAATGCTAGCGCGAGTCCGTAAAGTGGTTTTGCAATGGCAACCCAAGTGCGAAAAGTGGTTTTCAACACCAGCACGAGTTCAGAAAGTGGTTTTGCAACACACCCACGAGTGCGAAATGTGGTTATTCAACAATAACACAGGTGTGAAAAGTGGTTTCCAACACTCACACGAGTGTGCAAAGTGGTCACTCAACACTGGCACAAGTGAGACAAGTGGTTTTGCAACACTAACACAAGTGCGGAAAGTGGTTTTCAACACGAACACAAGTGCGAAAAGTGTTTTTGCAACACTAACACAAGTGAACAAGTGGTTATTCAACACAAGAGCAATAAGTGGTTTTCAACGCCAGGACAAGTGCGAAAAGTGGTTTTCAACACCAACACAAGTGCGAAAAGGGTTTTTCAACACCAATAGGAGTGCGAAAGGTTGTTCTGCAACACCAGCTCAAGTGCGAAAAGTGGTTCTCAACACGAGCACGAGTGTGGAAAGTGGTTTTTCGACACCGGCACAAGTGAGACAAGTGGTTTTTCAACCCTGGCACAAGTGAGACATGTGGTTATTCAACACTGCCACAAGTGCGAAAAGTGGTTTTGTAACACGAAAACAAGTGAGACAAATGGTTATTCAACACAAACACAAACGCGAAAAGTGGTTTTCAACACTAACGCAAGTGCGGAAAGTAGTTTTCAACCCTGGCACATGTGAGACAAGTGGTTATTCAACACAAAAACATGTGCAAAAAGTGGTTTTTCAACCCTGGCACATGTGAGAAGTGGTGATCAACACTGACACAAGTGCAAAAAGTGGTTTTGCAACACGAAGCAAGTGAGACAAGTGGTTATTCAACACTGACACAAGTGCGAAAAGTGGTTTTGCAACACTAACACAAGTGAGACAGGTGGTTATTCAACACTAACACGAGTGCAAATAGTGTTTTTTCAACACTAACACAAGTGCGAAAAGTGGTTTTTCAACACTAACACAAGTGCGAAAAGTGGTTTTTCAACACTAACACAAGTGCGAATAGTGTTTTTTCCACACTAATACAAGTGCAAAAGTGGTTTCCTGCACCAATACAAGTGCGAAAAGTGGTTTTTCAACACTAACACAAGTGCGAAAAGTGGTTTTTCAACACTATCACAAGTGCGAAATGTGGTTATTCAACAATAACACATGTGTGAAAAGGTGTTTTCAACACCAGCACGAGTGTGTAAAGTGGTTATTCAACACTGGCACAAGTGAGACAAGTGGTTTTCAACACTAACGCAAGTGCTAAAAGTGGTTTTTCAACCTTGGCACATGTGAGACAAGTGGTTATTCAACACTATCACAAGTGCAAGGAGTGGTTTTCAATGCCAGCACAAGTGACACAAGTGGTTTTGCAACACTAACACAAGTGTGAAAAGTGGTTTTCAATGCCAGCACAAGTGTGGACAATGGTATTCAATGTGAGCACCACTCCGAAAAGTGGATTTGCAATACTAACCCAAGTGCGAAAAGTGGTTTTCAACCAATGCCAGCACAAGTGTGGACAATGGTATTCAATGCGAGCACCACTCCGAAAAGTGGATTTGCAATACTAACCCAAGTGCGAAAAGTGGTTTTCAACACCAGCATGAGTGTGCAAATTGGTTATTCAACCCTGGCATAAGTGCGAAAAGTGGTTTTGCAACACTAACACAAGTGAACAAGTGGTTATTCAACACTAAGAGAAGAGCAATAAGTGGTTTTCAATGCCAGGACAAGTGCGAAAAGTGGTTTTCAACACCAACACAAGTGCGAAAAGGGTTTTTCAACACCAAGAGGAGTGCGAAAAGTGGTTCTGCAACACCAACATGTGCGAAAAGGGTTTTTCAGCACCAATAGGAGTGCGAAAGGTGGTTTTCAACAACAGCACGAGTGCGGAAAGTGGTTTTGCAACAATAAACCATGTGCGAAAAGTGGTTTTCAATGACAGCACAAGTGCGGACAATGGTTTTCAATGCCAGCACGAGTCCGAAAAGTGGTTTTGCAACACTAACCCAAGTGCGAAAAGTGGTTTTCAACAACAGCACGAGTTGAGAAAGTGGTTTTTCAACCCTGGCACATGTGAGACAAGTGGTTATTCAACACTAACACATGTGCAAAAAGTGGTTTTCAACGCCAGCGCAAGTGCGAAAAGTGGTTTTCAACGCCAGCATAAGTGTGTAAAGTAGTTTTGATACACTAACACAAGTGCGAAGAGTGGTTTTCAACACTAGCACGAGTGCAAAAAGTGGTTTTTCAACCCCGGCACATGTGAGGCAAGTGGTTATTCAACACAAACACATGTGCAAAAAGTGGTTTTCAACGCCAGCGCAAGTGCGAAAAGTGGTTTTCAACGCCAGCACAAGTGTGGAAAGTAGTTTTGATACACTAACACAAGTGCGAAGAGTGGTTTTCAATGCCAGCACAAGTGCGGACAATGGTTTTCAATGCTAGCACCTCTCCGAAAAGTGGTTTTGCAATATTGACCCAAGTGCAAAAAGTGGTTTTCAACACCAGCACGAGTGCAGAAAGTGGTTTTCAACACCAGTACGAGTGCAGAAAGTGGTTTTGCAACACTAGCACGAGTGCGAAGTGTGGTTATTCAACAATAACACGTGTGAAAAGTAGTTTTCAACACTTGCACGAGTGTGTAAATTGGTTATTCAACACTGCCACAAGTGAGACAAGTGGTTATTCAACACAAACACGTGCAAAAAGTGGTTTTTCAACCCTGGCAGAAGTGAGAAGTGGTGATTCAAAACTGACACATGTGCGAGAAGTGATTTTGCAACACTAAGACAAGTGAGACAAGTGGTTTTCAACACTAACACAGTTGAGAAAAGTGGTTTTGTAACACCAGCACAAGTGCAGAAACTAGTTTTGCAACACTGGCACTAGTGCGGAAAGTTGTTTTCAACGCTGGCACAAGTGCGCAATGTGGTTTTGTAACACTAACACAAGGGCAGAAAGTGGTTTTGCAACACTAGCACAAGTGCGGAAAGTTGTTTTGAACTCCAACACAAGTGTGCAGGGTGGGTTTTTCAACACTAGCACAAGTGCGGAAAGTGGTTTTCAACACTAATATGAGTGCTAAAAGTGGTTTTTCAACACCAAGAGGAGTGCGAAAAGTGGTTCTGCAACACCAACATAAGTGCGAAAAGGGTTTTTCAGCACCAATAGGAGTGCGAAAGGTGGTTCTGCAACACCAGCGCAAGTGCCGAAAGTGGTTTTCAACACCAGCACAAGTGCAGAAAGTGGTTTCCAACACCAGCACGAGTGCAGAAAGTGGTTTTGCAACACTAGCACGAGTGCGAAATGTGGTTATTCAACAATAACACATGTGTGAAAAGTAGTTTTCAACACTCGCACGAGTGTGTAAATTGGTTATTCAACACTGCCACAAGTAAGACAAGTGGTTATTCAACACAAACACAAGTGCAAAAAGTGATTTTTCAACCCTGGCAGAAGTGAGAAGTGGTGATTCAAAACTGACACATGTGCGAAAAGTGATTTTGCAACACTAAGACAAGTGAGACAAGTGGTTTTCAACACTAACACAGTTGAGAAAAGTGGTTTTGTAACACCAGCACAAGTGCGGAAAGTTGTTTTCAACGCTGGCACAATTGCGCAATGTGGTTCTGTAACACTAACACATGGGCAGAAAGTGGTTTTGCAACACTAGGACAAGTGTGGAAAGTTGTTTTCAACTCCAACACAAGTGTGCAGGGTGGGTTTTTCAACACCAGCACAAGTGCGGAAAGTGGTTTTCAACACTAATATGAGTGCTAAAAGTAGTTTTTCAACACCAAGAGTGCGAAAAGTGGTTCTGCAACACCAACATAAGTGCGAAAAGGGTTTTTCAGCACCAATAGGAGTGTGAAAGGTGGTTCTGCAACACCAGCTCAAGTGCCGAAAGTGGTTTTCAACACCAGCACGAGTGCGGAAAGTGTTTTTGCAACAATAAACCATGTTCGAAAAGTGGTTTTCAATGACAGCACAAGTGCGGACAATGGATTTCAATGCCAGCACGAGTCCGAAAAGTGGTTTTGCAACACTAACCCAAGTGCAAAAAGTGGTTTTCAACAACAGCACGAGTTCAGAAAGTGGTTTTTCAACCCTGGCACATGTGAGACAAGTGGTTATTCAACACTAACACATGTGCAAAAAGTGGTTTTCAACGCCAGCACAAGTGCAAAAAGTGGTTTTCAACGCCAGCATAAGTGTCTAAAGTAGTTTTGATACACTAACACAAGTGCGAAGAGTGGTTTTAAATGCCAGCACAAGTGGGGACAATGGTTTTCAATGCTAGCACCTCTCCGAAAAGTGGTTTTGCAATACTAACCCAAGTGCGAAAAGTGGTTTTCAACACCAGCACGAGTGCAGAAGTCGTTTTGCCACACTAGCACGAGTGCGAAATGTAGTTATTCAACAATAACACGTGTGAAAATTAGCTTTCAACACACGCACGAGTGTGTCAAGTGGTTATTCAACACTGCCACAAGTGAGACAAGTGGTTATTCAACACAAACACAAGTGCCAAAAGTGGTTTTTCAACCCTGGCAGAAGTGAGAAGTGGTGATTCAAAACTGACACATGTGCGAAAAGTGATTTTGCAACACTAAGACAAGTGAGACAAGTCGTTTTCAACACTAACACAGTTGAGAAAAGTGGTTTTGTAACACCAGCACAAGTGCAGAAAGTAGTTTTGCAATACTGGCACGAGTGCGGAAAGTTGTTTTCAACGCTGGCACAAGTGCGCAATGTGGTTTTGCAACACTAACACAAGGGCAGAAAGTGGTTTTGCAACACGAGCACAAGGGCAGAAAGTTGTTTTCAATGCTAGCGCGAGTCCGTAAAGTGGTTTTGCAATGGCAACCCAAGTGCGAAAAGTGGTTTTCAACACCAGCACGAGTTCAGAAAGTGGTTTTGCAACACACCCACGAGTGCGAAATGTGGTTATTCAACAATAACACAGGTGTGAAAAGTGGTTTCCAACACTCACATGAGTGTGCAAAGTGGTCACTCAACACTGGCACAAGTGAGACAAGTGGTTTTGCAACACTAACACAAGTGCGGAAAGTGGTTTTCAACACGAACACAAGTGCGAAAAGTGTTTTTGCAACACTAACACAAGTGAACAAGTGGTTATTCAACACTAACACAAGAGCAATAAGTGGTTTTCAACGCCAGGACAAGTGCGAAAAGTGGTTTTCAACACCAACACAAGTGGGAAAAGGGTTTTTCAACACCAATAGGAGTGCGAAAGGTTGTTCTGCAACACCAGCTCAAGTGCGAAAAGTGGTTCTCAACACGAGCACGAGTGTGGAAAGTGGTTTTTCAACACCGGCACAAGTGAGACAAGTGGTTTTTCAACCCTGGCACAAGTGAGACATGTGGTTATTCAACACTGCCACAAGTGCGAAAAGTGGTTTTGTAACACGAAAACAAGTGAGACAAGTGGTTATTCAACACAAACACATGTGCAAAAAGTGGTTTTTCAACCCTGGCACATGTGAGAAGTGGTGATTCAACACTGACACAAGTGCAAAAAGTGGTTTTGCAACACGAAGACAAGTGAGACAAGTGGTTATTCAACACTGACACAAGTGCGAAAAGTGGTTTTGCAACACTAACACAAGTGAGACAGGTGGTTATTCAACACTAACACTAGTGCAAAAAGTGTTTTTTCAACACTAACACAAGTGCGAAAAGTGGTTTTTCAACACTAACACAAGTGCGAAAAGTGGTTTTTCAACACTAACACAAGTGCGAAAAGTGTTTTTTCCACACTAATACAAGTGCAAAAGTGGTTTCCTGCACCAATACAAGTGCGAAAAGTGGTTTTTCAACACTAACACAAGTGCGAAAAGTGGTTTTTCAACACTATCACAAGTGCAAAAAGTGTTTTTTCCACACTAATACAAGTGCAAAAGTGGTTTACTGCACCAGCACAAGTGCGAAAAGTGGTTTTTCAACACTAACACGAGTGCGAAAATGGTTTTTCAACACTAACACAAGTGCGAAAAGTGGTTTTTCCACACTAATACAAGTGCAAAAGTGGTTTCCTGCACCAACACAAGTGCGAAAAGTGGTTTTTCAATACTAACACAAGTGCGAAAAGTGTTTTTTCAACACTAACACAAGTGCGAAAAGTGGTTTTCCACACTATTACAAGTGCAAAAGTGGTTTCCTGCACCAACACAAGTGCGAAAAGTGGTTTTTCAACACTAACACAAGTGCGAAAAGTGGGTTTTCAACACTAACACAAGTGCGAAAAGTGGTTTTTCAACACTAACACAAGTGCGAAAAGTGGTTTTTCCACACTAATACAAGTGCAAAAGTGGTTTCCTGCACCAACACAAGTGCGAAAAGTGGTTTTTCAACACTAACACAAATGCAAAAAGTGGTTTTTCAACACTATCACAAGTGCAAAAAGTGTTTTTTCCACACTAATACAAGTGCAAAAGTGGTTTCCTGCACCAACACAAGTGCGAAAAGTGGTTTTTCAACACTAACACAAGTGCGAAAAGTGGGTTTTCAACACTAACACAAGTGCGAAAAGTGGTTTTCAACACTAACGCAAGTGCGGAAAGTAGTTTTCAACCCTGGCACATGTGAGACAAGTGGTTATTCAACACAAAAACATGTGCAAAAAGTGGTTTTTCAACCCTGGCACATGTGAGAAGTGGTGATTCAACACTGACACAAGTGCAAAAAGTGGTTTTGCAACACGAAGACAAGTGAGACAAGTGGTTATTCAACACTGACACAAGTGCGAAAAGTGGTTTTGCAACACTAACACAAGTGAGACAGGTGGTTATTCAACACTAACACTAGTGCAAAAAGTGTTTTTTCAACACTAACACAAGTGCGAAAAGTGGTTTTTCAACACTAACACAAGTGCGAAAAGTGGTTTTTCAACACTAACACAAGTGCGAAAAGTGTTTTTTCCACACTAATACAAGTGCAAAAGTGGTTTCCTGCACCAATACAAGTGCGAAAAGTGGTTTTTCAACACTAACACAAGTGCGAAAAGTGGTTTTTCAACACTATCACAAGTGCAAAAAGTGTTTTTTCCACACTAATACAAGTGCAAAAGTGGTTTACTGCACCAACACAAGTGCGAAAAGTGGTTTTTCAACACTAACACGAGTGCGAAAATGGTTTTTCAACACTAACACAAGTGCGAAAAGTGGTTTTTCCACACTAATACAAGTGCAAAAGTGGTTTCCTGCACCAACACAAGTGCGAAAAGTGGTTTTTCAATACTAACACAAGTGCGAAAAGTGTTTTTTCAACACTAACACAAGTGCGAAAAGTGGTTTTTCCACACTATTACAAGTGCAAAAGTGGTTTCCTGCACCAACACAAGTGCGAAAAGTGGTTTTTCAACACTAACACAAGTGCGAAAAGTGGGTTTTCAACACTAACACAAATGCAAAAAGTGGTTTTTCAACACTATCACAAGTGCAAAAAGTGTTTTTTCCACACTAATACAAGTGCAAAAGTGGTTTCCTGCACCAACACAAGTGCGAAAAGTGGTTTTTCAACACTAACACAAGTGCGAAAAGTGGGTTTTCAACACTAACACAAGTGCGAAAAGTGGTTTTTCAACACTAACACAAGTGCGAAAAGTGGTTTTTCCACACTAATACAAGTGCAAAAGTGGTTTCCTGCACCAACACAAGTGCGAAAAGTGGTTTTTCAACACTAACACAAATGCAAAAAGTGGTTTTTCAACACTATCACAAGTGCAAAAAGTGTTTTTTCCACACTAATACAAGTGCAAAAGTGGTTTCCTGCACCAACACAAGTGCGAAAAGTGGTTTTTTAACACTAACACCAGTGCGAAAAGTGGTTTTTCAACACTAACACAAGTGCGAAAAGTTGTTTTTCCACACTAATACAAGTGCAAAAGTGGTTTCCTGCACCACCACAAGTGCGAAAAGTGGTTTTTCAACACTGACACAAGTGCGAAAAGTGGTTTTTCAACACTAACACAAGTGCGAAAAGTGTTCTTTCCACACTAATACAAGTGCAAAAGTGGTTTCCTGCACCACCACAAGTGCGAAAAGTGGTTTTTCAACACTGACACAAGTGCGAAAAGTGGTTTTTCAACACTAACACAAGTGCGAAAAGTGTTTTTTCCACACTAATACAAGTGCAAAAGTGGTTTACTGCACCAACACAAGTGCGAAAAGTGGTTTTTCCACACTAATACAAGTGCAAAAGTGGTTTCCTGCACCAACACAAGTGCGAAAAGTGGTTTTTCAACACTAACACAAGTGCGAAAAGTGGTTTTTCAACACTAACACAAGTGCGAAAAGTGGGTTTTCAACACTAACACAAGTGCGAAAAGTGGTTTTTCAACACTAACACAAGTGCGAAAAGTGGTTTTTCCACACTAATACAAGTGCAAAACTGGTTTCCTGCACCAACACAAGTGCGAAAAGTGGTTTTTCAACACTAACACAAATGCAAAAAGTGGTTTTTCAACACTATCACAAGTGCAAAAAGTGTTTTTTGCACACTAATACAAGTGCAAAAGTGGTTTCCTGCACCACCACAAGTGCGAAAAGTGGTTTTTCAACACTAACACAAGTGCGAAAAGTGGTTTTTCAACACTAACACAAGTGCGAAAAGTGGTTTTTCCACACTAATACAAGTGCAAAAGTGGTTTCCTGCACCAACACAAGTGCGAAATGTGGTTTTTCAACACTAACACAAGTGCGAAAAGTGGTTTTTCAACACTAACACAAGTGCGAAAAGTGTTTTTTCCACACTAATACAAGTGCAAAAGTGGTTTCCTGCACCAACACAAGTGCGAAAAGTGGTTTTTCAACACTAACACAAGTGCGAAAAGTGGTTTTTCAACACTATCACAAGTGCAAAAAGTGTTTTTTCCACACTAATACAAGTGCAAAAGTGGTTTCCTGCACCAACACAAGTGCGAAAAGTGGTTTTTCAACACTGACACAAGTGCGAAAAGTGGTTTTTCAACACTAACACAAGTGCGAAAAGTGGTTTTTCCACACTAATACAAGTGCAAAAGTGGTTTCCTGCACCAACACAAGTGCGAAAAGTGGTTTTTCAACACTAACACAAGTGCGAAAAGTGGTTTTTCAACACTAAAACAAGTGCAAAAGTGGTTTCCTGCACCAACACAAGTGCGAAAAGTGGTTGTTCAACACTAACACAAGTGCGAAAAGTGGTTTTTCAACTCTAACACAAGTGCGAAAAGTGTTTTTCCACACTAATACAAGTGCAATGTGGTTTCCTGCACCAACACAAGTGCGAAAAGTGGTTTTTCAACACTAACACAAGTGCGAAAAGTGGTTTTTCAACACTAACACAAGTGCGAAAAGTGGTTTTTCCACACTAATACAAGTGCAAAAGTCGTTTCCTGCACCAACACAAGTGCGAAAAGTGGTTTTTCAACACTAACACAAGTGCGAAAAGTGGTTTTTCAACACTTGTGCGAAAAGTAACAACAATAACACACAAGTGCAAAAAGTGTTTTTTCCACACTAATACAAGTGCAAAAGTGGTTTCCTGCACCAACACAAGTGCGAAAAGTGGTTTTTCAACACTAACACCAGTGCGAAAAGTGGTTTTTCAACACTAACACAAGTGCGAAAAGTGGTTTTTCCACACTAATACAAGTGCAAAAGTGGTTTCCTGCACCAGCACAAGTGCGAAAAGTGGTTTTTCAACACTATCACAAGTGCAAAAAGTGTTTTTTCCACACTAATACAAGTGCAAAAGCGGTTTCCTGCACCAACACAAGTGTGAAAAGTGGTTTTTCAACACTAACACAAGTGCGAAAAGTGGTTTTTCAACACTAACACAAGTGCGAAAAGTGGTTTTACAACACTAACACAAGTGCGAAAAGTGGTTTTTCCACACTAATACAAGTGCAAAAGTGGTTTCCTGCACCAACACAAGTGCGAAAAGTGGTTTTTCAACACTAACATAAGTGCGAAAAGTGGTTTTTCAACACTATCACAAGTGCAAAAAGTGTTTTTTCAACACTAATACAAGTGCAAAAGTGGTTTCCTGCACCAACACAAGTGCGAAAAGTGGTTTTTCAACACTAACACAAGTGTAAAAAGTGGTTTTTCAACACTAACACAAGTGCGAAAAGTGGTTTTCCACACTAATACAAGTGCAAAAGTTGTTTCCTGCACCAACACAAGTGCGAAAAGTGGTTTTTCAACACTAACACAAGTGCGAAAAGTGGTTTTTCAACACTAACACAAGTGCGAAAAGTGTTTTTTCCACACTAATACAAGTGCAAAAGTGGTTTCCTGCACCAACACAAGTGCGAAAAGTGGTTTTTCAACCCTAACACAAGTGCGAAAAGTGGTTTTTCAACACTAACACAAGTGCGAAAAGTGGTTTTTCAACAATAACACAAGTGCGAAAAGTGGTTTTTCCACACTAATACAAGTGCAAAAGTGGTTTCCTGCACCAACACAAGTGCGAAATGTGGTTTTTCAACACTAACACAAGTGCGAAAAGTGGTTTTTCCACACTAATACAAGTGCAAAAGTGGTTTCCTGCACCAACACAAGTGCGAAATGTGGTTTTTCAACACTAACACAAGTGCGAAAAGTGGTTTTTCCACACTAATACAAGTGCAAAAGTGGTTTCCTGCACCAACACAAGTGCGAAAAGTGGTTTTTCAACACTAACACAAGTGCGAAAAGTGGGTTTTCAACACTAACACAAGTGCGAAAAGTGGTTTTTCAACACTAACACAAGTGCGAAAAGTGGTTTTTCCACACTAATACAAGTGCAAAACTGGTTTCCTGCACCAACACAAGTGCGAAAAGTGGTTTTTCAACACTAACACAAATGCAAAAAGTGGTTTTTCAACACTATCACAAGTGCAAAAAGTGTTTTTTGCACACTAATACAAGTGCAAAAGTGGTTTCCTGCACCACCACAAGTGCGAAAAGTGGTTTTTCAACACTAACACAAGTGCGAAAAGTGGTTTTTCAACACTAACACAAGTGCGAAAAGTGGTTTTTCCACACTAATACAAGTGCAAAAGTGGTTTCCTGCACCAACACAAGTGCGAAATGTGGTTTTTCAACACTAACACAAGTGCGAAAAGTGGTTTTTCAACACTAACACAAGTGCGAAAAGTGTTTTTTCCACACTAATACAAGTGCAAAAGTGGTTTCCTGCACCAACACAAGTGCGAAAAGTGGTTTTTCAACACTAACACAAGTGCGAAAAGTGGTTTTTCAACACTATCACAAGTGCAAAAAGTGTTTTTTCCACACTAATACAAGTGCAAAAGTGGTTTCCTGCACCAACACAAGTGCGAAAAGTGGTTTTTCAACACTGACACAAGTGCGAAAAGTGGTTTTTCAACACTAACACAAGTGCGAAAAGTGGTTTTTCCACACTAATACAAGTGCAAAAGTGGTTTCCTGCACCAACACAAGTGCGAAAAGTGGTTTTTCAACACTAACACAAGTGCGAAAAGTGGTTTTTCAACACTAAAACAAGTGCAAAAGTGGTTTCCTGCACCAACACAAGTGCGAAAAGTGGTTGTTCAACACTAACACAAGTGCGAAAAGTGGTTTTTCAACTCTAACACAAGTGCGAAAAGTGTTTTTCCACACTAATACAAGTGCAATGTGGTTTCCTGCACCAACACAAGTGCGAAAAGTGGTTTTTCAACACTAACACAAGTGCGAAAAGTGGTTTTTCAACACTAACACAAGTGCGAAAAGTGGTTTTTCCACACTAATACAAGTGCAAAAGTCGTTTCCTGCACCAACACAAGTGCGAAAAGTGGTTTTTCAACACTAACACAAGTGCGAAAAGTGGTTTTTCAACACTTGTGCGAAAAGTAACAACAATAACACACAAGTGCAAAAAGTGTTTTTTCCACACTAATACAAGTGCAAAAGTGGTTTCCTGCACCAACACAAGTGCGAAAAGTGGTTTTTCAACACTAACACCAGTGCGAAAAGTGGTTTTTCAACACTAACACAAGTGCGAAAAGTGGTTTTTCCACACTAATACAAGTGCAAAAGTGGTTTCCTGCACCAGCACAAGTGCGAAAAGTGGTTTTTCAACACTATCACAAGTGCAAAAAGTGTTTTTTCCACACTAATACAAGTGCAAAAGCGGTTTCCTGCACCAACACAAGTGTGAAAAGTGGTTTTTCAACACTAACACAAGTGCGAAAAGTGGTTTTTCAACACTAACACAAGTGCGAAAAGTGGTTTTACAACACTAACACAAGTGCGAAAAGTGGTTTTTCCACACTAATACAAGTGCAAAAGTGGTTTCCTGCACCAACACAAGTGCGAAAAGTGGTTTTTCAACACTAACATAAGTGCGAAAAGTGGTTTTTCAACACTATCACAAGTGCAAAAAGTGTTTTTTCAACACTAATACAAGTGCAAAAGTGGTTTCCTGCACCAACACAAGTGCGAAAAGTGGTTTTTCAACACTAACACAAGTGTAAAAAGTGGTTTTTCAACACTAACACAAGTGCGAAAAGTGGTTTTCCACACTAATACAAGTGCAAAAGTTGTTTCCTGCACCAACACAAGTGCGAAAAGTGGTTTTTCAACACTAACACAAGTGCGAAAAGTGGTTTTTCAACACTAACACAAGTGCGAAAAGTGTTTTTTCCACACTAATACAAGTGCAAAAGTGGTTTCCTGCACCAACACAAGTGCGAAAAGTGGTTTTTCAACCCTAACACAAGTGCGAAAAGTGGTTTTTCAACACTAACACAAGTGCGAAAAGTGGTTTTTCAACAATAACACAAGTGCGAAAAGTGGTTTTTCCACACTAATACAAGTGCAAAAGTGGTTTCCTGCACCAACACAAGTGCGAAATGTGGTTTTTCAACACTAACACAAGTGCGAAAAGTGGTTTTTCCACACTAATACAAGTGCAAAAGTGGTTTCCTGCACCAACACAAGTGCGAAAAGTGGTTTTTCAACACTAACACAAGTGCGAAAAGTGGTTTTTCAACACTATCACAAGTGCAAAAAGTGTTTTTTCCACACTAATACAAGTGCAAAAGTGGTTTCCTGCACCAACACAAGTGTGAAAAGTGGTTTTTCAACACTAACACAACTGCGAAAAGTGGTTTTTCAACACTAACACAAGTGCGAAAAGTGTTTTTCCACACTAATACAAGTGCAATGTGGTTTCCTGCACCAACACAAGTGCGAAAAGTGGTTTTTCAACACTAACACAAGTGCGAAAAGTGGTTTTTCAACACTAACACAAGTGCGAAAAGTGGTTTTATCCACACTAATACAAGTGCAAAAGTGGTTTCCTGCACCAACACAAGTGCGAAAAGTGGTTTTTCAACACTAACACAAGTGTGAAAAGTGGTTTTTCAACACTAACACAAGTGCGAAAAGTGGTTTTTCAACACTAACACAAGTGCGAAAAGTGGTTTTTCAACACTAACACAAGTGCGAAAAGTGGTTTTTCCACACTAATACAAGTGCAAAAGTGGTTTCCTGCACCAACACAAGTGCGAAAAGTGGTTTTTCAACACTAACACAAGTGCGAAAAGTGGTTTTTCAACACTATCACAAGTGCAAAAAGTGTTTTTTCAACACTAATACAAGTGCAAAAGTGGTTTCCTGCACCAACACAAGTGCGAAAAGTGGTTTTTCAACACTAACACAAGTGTAAAAAGTGGTTTTTCAACACTAACACAAGTGCGAAAAGTGGTTTTTCCACACTAATACAAGTGCAAAAGTGGTTTCCTGCACCAACACAAGTGCAAAAAGTGGTTTTTCAACACTAACACAAGTGCGAAAAGTGGTTTTTCAACACTAACACAAGTGCGAAAAGTGTTTTTTCCACACTAATACAAGTGCAAAAGTGCTTTCCTGCACCAACACAAGTGCGAAAAGTGGTTTTTCAACCCTAACACAAGTGCGAAAAGTGGTTTTTCAACACTAACACAAGTGCGAAAAGTGGTTTTTCAACAATAACACAAGTGCGAAAAGTGGTTTTTCCACACTAATACAAGTGCAAAAGTGGTTTCCTGCACCAACACAAGTGCGAAATGTGGTTTTTCAACACTAACACAAGTGCGAAAAGTGGTTTTTCCACACTAATACAAGTGCAAAAGTGGTTTCCTGCACCAACACAAGTGCGAAAAGTGGTTTTTCAACACTAACACAAGTGCGAAAAGTGGTTTTTCCACACTATCACAAGTGCAAAAAGTGTTTTTTCCACACTAATACAAGTGCAAAAGTGGTTTCCTGCACCAACACAAGTGTGAAAAGTGGTTTTTCAACACTAACACAACTGCGAAAAGTGGTTTTTCAACACTAACACAAGTGCGAAAAGTGGTTTTCCACACTAATACAAGTGCAAAAGTGGTTTCCTGCACCAACACAAGTGCGAAAAGTGGTTTTTCAACACTAACACAAGTGCGAAAAGTGGTTTTTAAACACTATCACAAGTGCAAAAAGTGTTTTTTCCACACTAATACAAGTGCAAAAGTGGTTTCCTGCACCAACACAAGTGCGAAAAGTGGTTTTTCAACACTGACACAAGTGCGAAAAGTGGTTTTTCAACACTAACACAAGTGCAAAAAGTGTTTTTTCCACACTAATACAAGTGCAAAAGTGGTTTCCTGCACCAACTCAAGTGCGAAAAGTGGTTTTTCAACACTAACACAAGTGCGAAAAGTGGTTTTTCAACACTAATTCAAGTGCAAAAGTGGTTTCCTGCACCAACACAAGTGCGAAAAGTGGTTTTTCAACACTAACACAAGTGCGAAAAGTGGTTTTTCAACTCTAACACAAGTGCGAAAAGTGTTTTTCCACACTAATACAAGTGCAAAAGTGGTTTCCTGCACCAACACAAGTGCGAAAAGTGGTTTTTCAACACTAACACAAGTGCGAAAAGTGGTTTTTCAACAATAACACAAGTGCGAAAAGTGGTTTTTCCACACTAATACAAGTGCAAAAGTGGTTTCCTGCACCAACACAAGTGCGAAAAGTGGTTTTTCAACACTAACACAAGTGCGAAAAGTGGTTTTTCAACACTATCACAAGTGCAAAAAGTGTTTTTTCCACACTAATACAAGTGCAAAAGTGGTTTCCTGCACCAACACAAGTGCGAAAAGTGGTTTTTCAACACTAACACAAGTGCGAAAAGTGGTTTTTCAACACTAACACAAGTGCGAAAAGTGGTTTTTCCACACTAATACAAGTGCAAAAGTGGTTTCCTGCACCAACACAAGTGCAAAAAGTGGTTTTTCAACACTATCACAAGTGCAAAATGTGTTTTTTCCACACTAATACAAGTGCAAAAGTGGTTTCCTGCACCAACACAAGTGCGAAAAGTGGTTTTTCAACACTAACACAAGTGCGAAAAGTGGTTTTTCAACACTAAAACAAGTGCAAAAGTGGTTTCCTGCACCAACACAAGTGCGAAAAGTGGTTGTTCAACACTAACACAAGTGCGAAAAGTGGTTTTTCAACTCTAACACAAGTGCGAAAAGTGTTTTTCCACACTAATACAAGTGCAATGTGGTTTCCTGCACCAACACAAGTGCGAAAAGTGGTTTTTCAACACTAACACAAGTGCGAAAAGTGGTTTTTCAACACTAACACAAGTGCGAAAAGTGGTTTTTCCACACTAATACAAGTGCAAAAGTCGTTTCCTGCACCAACACAAGTGCGAAAAGTGGTTTTTCAACACTAACACAAGTGCGAAAAGTGGTTTTTCAACACTTGTGCGAAAAGTAACAACAATAACACACAAGTGCAAAAAGTGTTTTTTCCACACTAATACAAGTGCAAAAGTGGTTTCCTGCACCAACACAAGTGCGAAAAGTGGTTTTTCAACACTAACACCAGTGCGAAAAGTGGTTTTTCAACACTAACACAAGTGCGAAAAGTGGTTTTTCCACACTAATACAAGTGCAAAAGTGGTTTCCTGCACCAGCACAAGTGCGAAAAGTGGTTTTTCAACACTATCACAAGTGCAAAAAGTGTTTTTTCCACACTAATACAAGTGCAAAAGCGGTTTCCTGCACCAACACAAGTGTGAAAAGTGGTTTTTCAACACTAACACAAGTGCGAAAAGTGGTTTTTCAACACTAACACAAGTGCGAAAAGTGGTTTTACAACACTAACACAAGTGCGAAAAGTGGTTTTTCCACACTAATACAAGTGCAAAAGTGGTTTCCTGCACCAACACAAGTGCGAAAAGTGGTTTTTCAACATTAACATAAGTGCGAAAAGTGGTTTTTCAACACTATCACAAGTGCAAAAAGTGTTTTTTCAACACTAATACAAGTGCAAAAGTGGTTTCCTGCACCAACACAAGTGCGAAAAGTGGTTTTTCAACACTAACACAAGTGTAAAAAGTGGTTTTTCAACACTAACACAAGTGCGAAAAGTGGTTTTCCACACTAATACAAGTGCAAAAGTTGTTTCCTGCACCAACACAAGTGCGAAAAGTGGTTTTTCAACACTAACACAAGTGCGAAAAGTGGTTTTTCAACACTAACACAAGTGCGAAAAGTGTTTTTTCCACACTAATACAAGTGCAAAAGTGGTTTCCTGCACCAACACAAGTGCGAAAAGTGGTTTTTCAACCCTAACACAAGTGCGAAAAGTGGTTTTTCAACACTAACACAAGTGCGAAAAGTGGTTTTTCAACAATAACACAAGTGCGAAAAGTGGTTTTTCCACACTAATACAAGTGCAAAAGTGGTTTCCTGCACCAACACAAGTGCGAAATGTGGTTTTTCAACACTAACACAAGTGCGAAAAGTGGTTTTTCCACACTAATACAAGTGCAAAAGTGGTTTCCTGCACCAACACAAGTGCGAAAAGTGGTTTTTCAACACTAACACAAGTGCGAAAAGTGGTTTTTCAACACTATCACAAGTGCAAAAAGTGTTTTTTCCACACTAATACAAGTGCAAAAGTGGTTTCCTGCACCAACACAAGTGTGAAAAGTGGTTTTTCAACACTAACACAACTGCGAAAAGTGGTTTTTCAACACTAACACAAGTGCGAAAAGTGTTTTTCCACACTAATACAAGTGCAATGTGGTTTCCTGCACCAACACAAGTGCGAAAAGTGGTTTTTCAACACTAACACAAGTGCGAAAAGTGGTTTTTCAACACTAACACAAGTGCGAAAAGTGGTTTTATCCACACTAATACAAGTGCAAAAGTGGTTTCCTGCACCAACACAAGTGCGAAAAGTGGTTTTTCAACACTAACACAAGTGTGAAAAGTGGTTTTTCAACACTAACACAAGTGCGAAAAGTGGTTTTTCAACACTAACACAAGTGCGAAAAGTGGTTTTTCAACACTAACACAAGTGCGAAAAGTGGTTTTTCCACACTAATACAAGTGCAAAAGTGGTTTCCTGCACCAACACAAGTGCGAAAAGTGGTTTTTCAACACTAACACAAGTGCGAAAAGTGGTTTTTCAACACTATCACAAGTGCAAAAAGTGTTTTTTCAACACTAATACAAGTGCAAAAGTGGTTTCCTGCACCAACACAAGTGCGAAAAGTGGTTTTTCAACACTAACACAAGTGTAAAAAGTGGTTTTTCAACACTAACACAAGTGCGAAAAGTGGTTTTTCCACACTAATACAAGTGCAAAAGTGGTTTCCTGCACCAACACAAGTGCAAAAAGTGGTTTTTCAACACTAACACAAGTGCGAAAAGTGGTTTTTCAACACTAACACAAGTGCGAAAAGTGTTTTTTCCACACTAATACAAGTGCAAAAGTGCTTTCCTGCACCAACACAAGTGCGAAAAGTGGTTTTTCAACCCTAACACAAGTGCGAAAAGTGGTTTTTCAACACTAACACAAGTGCGAAAAGTGGTTTTTCAACAATAACACAAGTGCGAAAAGTGGTTTTTCCACACTAATACAAGTGCAAAAGTGGTTTCCTGCACCAACACAAGTGCGAAATGTGGTTTTTCAACACTAACACAAGTGCGAAAAGTGGTTTTTCCACACTAATACAAGTGCAAAAGTGGTTTCCTGCACCAACACAAGTGCGAAAAGTGGTTTTTCAACACTAACACAAGTGCGAAAAGTGGTTTTTCCACACTATCACAAGTGCAAAAAGTGTTTTTTCCACACTAATACAAGTGCAAAAGTGGTTTCCTGCACCAACACAAGTGTGAAAAGTGGTTTTTCAACACTAACACAACTGCGAAAAGTGGTTTTTCAACACTAACACAAGTGCGAAAAGTGGTTTTCCACACTAATACAAGTGCAAAAGTGGTTTCCTGCACCAACACAAGTGCGAAAAGTGGTTTTTCAACACTAACACAAGTGCGAAAAGTGGTTTTTAAACACTATCACAAGTGCAAAAAGTGTTTTTTCCACACTAATACAAGTGCAAAAGTGGTTTCCTGCACCAACACAAGTGCGAAAAGTGGTTTTTCAACACTGACACAAGTGCGAAAAGTGGTTTTTCAACACTAACACAAGTGCAAAAAGTGTTTTTTCCACACTAATACAAGTGCAAAAGTGGTTTCCTGCACCAACTCAAGTGCGAAAAGTGGTTTTTCAACACTAACACAAGTGCGAAAAGTGGTTTTTCAACACTAATTCAAGTGCAAAAGTGGTTTCCTGCACCAACACAAGTGCGAAAAGTGGTTTTTCAACACTAACACAAGTGCGAAAAGTGGTTTTTCAACTCTAACACAAGTGCGAAAAGTGTTTTTCCACACTAATACAAGTGCAAAAGTGGTTTCCTGCACCAACACAAGTGCGAAAAGTGGTTTTTCAACACTAACACAAGTGCGAAAAGTGGTTTTTCAACAATAACACAAGTGCGAAAAGTGGTTTTTCCACACTAATACAAGTGCAAAAGTGGTTTCCTGCACCAACACAAGTGCGAAAAGTGGTTTTTCAACACTAACACAAGTGCGAAAAGTGGTTTTTCAACACTATCACAAGTGCAAAAAGTGTTTTTTCCACACTAATACAAGTGCAAAAGTGGTTTCCTGCACCAACACAAGTGCGAAAAGTGGTTTTTCAACACTAACACAAGTGCGAAAAGTGGTTTTTCAACACTAACACAAGTGCGAAAAGTGGTTTTTCCACACTAATACAAGTGCAAAAGTGGTTTCCTGCACCAACACAAGTGCAAAAAGTGGTTTTTCAACACTATCACAAGTGCAAAATGTGTTTTTTCCACACTAATACAAGTGCAAAAGTGGTTTCCTGCACCAACACAAGTGCGAAAAGTGGTTTTTCAACACTAACACAAGTGCAAAAAGTGTTTTTTCAACACTAACACAAGTGCGAAAAGTGGTTTTTCAACACTAACACAAGTGCGAAAAGTGGTTTTCCCACACTAATACAAGTGCAAAAGTGGTTTCCTTCACCAACACAAGTGTGAAGAGTGGTATTTCAACAGTAACACAAGTGCGAAAAGTGGTTTTTCAACACTATCACAAGTGCAAAAAGTGTTTTTTCCACACTAATACAAGTGCAATAGTGGTTTCCTGCACCAACACAAGTGCGAAAAGTGGTTTTTCAACACTAACACAAGTGCGAAAAGTGGTTTTTCAATACTAACACAAGTGCGAAAAGTGTTTTTTCCACACTAATACAAGTGCAAAAGTGGTTTCCTGCACCAACACTAGTGTGAAAAGTGGTTTTTCAACACTAACACAAGTGCAAAAAGTGGTTTTTCATCACTAACACAAGTGCGAAAAGTGGTTTTTCAACAATAACACAAGTGCGAAAAGTGGTTTTTCCACACTAATACAAGTGCAAAAGTGGTTTCCTGCACCAACACAAGTGCGAAAAGTGGTTTTTCAACACTAACACAAGTGCGAAAAGTGGTTTTTCAACACTATCACAAGTGCAAAAAGTGTTTTTTCCACACTAATACAAGTGCAAAAGTGGTTTCCTGCACCAACACAAGTGCGAAAAATGGTTTTTCAATACTAACACAAGTACGAAAAGTGGTTTTTCCACACTAACACAAGTGTGAAAAGTGTTTTTTCCACACTAATACAAGTGCAAAAGTGGTTTCCTGCACCAACACAAGTGCGAAAAGTGGTTTTTCAACACTAACACAAGTGCGAAAAGTGGTTTTTCAACCCTAACACAAGTGCGAAAAGTGGTTTTTCAACACTAACACAAGTGCGAAAAGTGGTTTTTCAACAATAACACAAGTGCGAAAAGTGGTTTTTCCACACTAATACAAGTGCAAAAGTGGTTTCCTGCACCAACACAAATGCGAAATGTGGTTTTTCAACACTAACACAAGTGCGAAAAGTGGTTTTTCCACACTAATACAAGTGCAAAAGTGGTTTCCTGCACTAACACAAGTGCGAAAAGTGGTTTTTCAACACTAACACAAGTGCGAAAAGTGGTTTTTCAACACTATCACAAGTGCAAAAAGTGTTTTTTCCACACTAATACAAGTGCAAAAGTGGTTTCCTGCACCAACACAAGTGTGAAAAGTGGTTTTTCAACACTAACACAACTGCGAAAAGTGGTTTTTCAACACTAACACAAGTGCGAAAAGTGTTTTTCCACACTAATACAAGTGCAATGTGGTTTCCTGCACCAACACAAGTGCGAAAAGTGGTTTTTCAACACTAACACAAGTGCGAAAAGTGGTTTTTCAACACTAACACAAGTGCGAAAAGTGGTTTTTCCACACTAATACAAGTGCAAAAGTGGTTTCCTGCACCAACACAAGTGCGAAAAGTGGTTTTTCAACACTAACATAAGTGCGAAAAGTGGTTTTTCAACACTTGTGCGAAAAGTAACAACAATAACACACAAGTGCAAAAAGTGTTTTTTCCACACTAATACAAGTGCATAGGTGGTTTCCTGCACCAACACAAGTGCGAAAAGTGGTTTTTCAACACTAACACCAGTGCGAAAAGTGGTTTTTCAACACTAACACAAGTGCGAAAAGTGGTTTTTCCACACTAATACAAGTGCAAAAGTGGTTTCCTGCACCAACACAAGTGCGAAAAGTGGTTTTTCAACACTATCACAAGTGCAAAAAGTGTTTTTTCCACACTAATACAAGTGCAAAAGCGGTTTCCTGCACCAACACAAGTGTGAAAAGTGGTTTTTCAACACTAACACAAGTGCGAAAAGTGGTTTTTCAACACTAACACAAGTGCGAAAAGTGGTTTTTCAACACTAAAACAAGTGCGAAAAGTGGTTTTTCCACACTAATACAAGTGCAAAAGTGGTTTCCTGCACCAACACAAGTGCGAAAAGTGGTTTTTCAACACTAACACAAGTGCGAAAAGTGGTTTTTCAACACTATCACAAGTGCAAAAAGTGTTTTTTCAACACTAATACAAGTGCAAAAGTGGTTTCCTGCACCAACACAAGTGCGAAAAGTGGTTTTTCAACACTAACACAAGTGTAAAAAGTGGTTTTTCAACACTAACACAAGTGCGAAAAGTGGTTTTTCCACACTAATACAAGTGCAAAAGTGGTTTCCTGCACCAACACAAGTGCGAAAAGTGGTTTTTCAACACTAACACAAGTGCGAAAAGTGGTTTTTCAACACTAACACAAGTGCGAAAAGTGTTTTTTCCACACTAATACAAGTGCAAAAGTGGTTTCCTGCACCAACACAAGTGCGAAAAGTGGTTTTTCAACCCTAACACAAGTGCGAAAAGTGGTTTTTCAACACTAACACAAGTGCGAAAAGTGGTTTTTCAACAATAACACAAGTGCGAAAAGTGGTTTTTCCACACTAATACAAGTGCAAAAGTGGTTTCCTGCACCAACACAAGTGCGAAATGTGGTTTTTCAACACTAACACAAGTGCGAAAAGTGGTTTTTCCACACTAATACAAGTGCAAAAGTGGTTTCCTGCACCAACACAAGTGCGAAAAGTGGTTTTTCAACACTAACACAAGTGCGAAAAGTGGTTTTTCAACACTATCACAAGTGCAAAAAGTGTTTTTTCCACACTAATACAAGTGCAAAAGTGGTTTCCTGCACCAACACAAGTGTGAAAAGTGGTTTTTCAACACTAACACAACTGCAAAAAGTGGTTTTTCAACACTAACACAAGTGCGAAAAGTGGTTTTCCACACTAATACAAGTGCAAAAGTGGTTTCCTGCACCAACACAAGTGCGAAAAGTGGTTTTTCAACACTAACACAAGTGCGAAAAGTGGTTTTTAAACACTATCACAAGTGCAAAAAGTGTTTTTTCCACACTAATACAAGTGCAAAAGTGGTTTCCTGCACCAACACAAGTGCGAAAAGTGGTTTTTCAACACTGACACAAGTGCGAAAAGTGGTTTTTCAACACTAACACAAGTGCAAAAAGTGTTTTTTCCACACTAATACAAGTGCAAAAGTGGTTTCCTGCACCAACTCAAGTGCGAAAAGTGGTTTTTCAACACTAACACAAGTGCGAAAAGTGGTTTTTCAACACTAATACAAGTGCAAAAGTGGTTTCCTGCACCAACACAAGTGCGAAAAGTGGTTTTTCAACACTAACACAAGTGCGAAAAGTGGTTTTTCAACTCTAACACAAGTGCGAAAAGTGTTTTCCACACTAATACAAGTGCAAAAGTGGTTTCCTGCACCAACACAAGTGCGAAAAGTGGTTTTTCAACACTAACACAAGTGCGAAAAGTGGTTTTTCAACCCTAACACAAGTGCGAAAAGTGGTTTTTCAACACTAACACAAGTGCGAAAAGTGGTTTTTCAACAATAACACAAGTGCGAAAAGTGGTTTTTCCACACTAATACAAGTGCAAAAGTGGTTTCCTGCACCAACACAAATGCGAAATGTGGTTTTTCAACACTAACACAAGTGCGAAAAGTGGTTTTTCCACACTAATACAAGTGCAAAAGTGGTTTCCTGCACCAACACAAGTGCGAAAAGTGGTTTTTCAACACTAACACAAGTGCGAAAAGTGGTTTTTCAACACTATCACAAGTGCAAAAAGTGTTTTTTCCACACTAATACAAGTGCAAAAGTGGTTTCCTGCACCAACACAAGTGTGAAAAGTGGTTTTTCAACACTAACACAACTGCGAAAAGTGGTTTTTCAACACTAACACAAGTGCGAAAAGTGTTTTTCCACACTAATACAAGTGCAATGTGGTTTCCTGCACCAACACAAGTGCGAAAAGTGGTTTTTCAACACTAACACAAGTGCGAAAAGTGGTTTTTCAACACTAACACAAGTGCGAAAAGTGGTTTTTCCACACTAATACAAGTGCAAAAGTGGTTTCCTGCACCAACACAAGTGCGAAAAGTGGTTTTTCAACACTAACACAAGTGCGAAAAGTGGTTTTTCAACACTTGTGCGAAAAGTAACAACAATAACACACAAGTGCAAAAAGTGTTTTTTCCACACTAATACAAGTGCATAGGTGGTTTCCTGCACCAACACAAGTGCGAAAAGTGGTTTTTCAACACTAACACCAGTGCGAAAAGTGGTTTTTCAACACTAACACATGTGCGAAAAGTGGTTTTTCCACACTAATACAAGTGCAAAAGTGGTTTCCTGCACCAACACAAGTGCGAAAAGTGGTTTTTCAACACTATCACAAGTGCAAAAAGTGTTTTTTCCACACTAATACAAGTGCAAAAGCGGTTTCCTGCACCAACACAAGTGTGAAAAGTGGTTTTTCAACACTAACACAAGTGCGAAAAGTGGTTTTTCAACACTAACACAAGTGCGAAAAGTGGTTTTTCAACACTAAAACAAGTGCGAAAAGTGGTTTTTCCACACTAATACAAGTGCAAAAGTGGTTTCCTGCACCAACACAAGTGCGAAAAGTGGTTTTTCAACACTAACACAAGTGCGAAAAGTGGTTTTTCAACACTATCACAAGTGCAAAAAGTGTTTTTTCAACACTAATACAAGTGCAAAAGTGGTTTCCTGCACCAACACAAGTGCGAAAAGTGGTTTTTCAACACTAACACAAGTGTAAAAAGTGGTTTTTCAACACTAACACAAGTGCGAAAAGTGGTTTTTCCACACTAATACAAGTGCAAAAGTGGTTTCCTGCACCAACACAAGTGCGAAAAGTGGTTTTTCAACACTAACACAAGTGCGAAAAGTGGTTTTTCAACACTAACACAAGTGCGAAAAGTGTTTTTTCCACACTAATACAAGTGCAAAAGTGGTTTCCTGCACCAACACAAGTGCGAAAAGTGGTTTTTCAACCCTAACACAAGTGCGAAAAGTGGTTTTTCAACACTAATACAAGTGCGAAAAGTGGTTTTTCAACACTATCACAAGTGGAAAAAGTGTTTTTTCCACACTAATACAAGTGCAAAAGTGGTTTCCTGCACCAACACAAGTGCGAAAAGTGGTTTTTCAACACTAACACAAGTGCGAAAAGGGGTTTTTCAACACTAACACACGTGCGAAAAGTGTTTTTTCCACACTAATACAAGTGCAAAAGTGGTTTCCTGCACCAACACTAGTGCGAAAAGTGGTTTTTCAACACTAACACAAGTGCGAAAAGTGTTTTTTCCACACTAATACAAGTGCAAAAGTGGTTTCCTGCACCAACACAAGTGCGAAAAGTGGTTTTTCAACACTAACACAAGTGCGAAAAGGGGTTTTTCAACACTAACACACGTGCGAAAAGTGTTTTTTCCACACTAATACAAGTGCAAAAGTGGTTTCCTGCACCAACACTAGTGCGAAAAGTGGTTTTTCAACACTAACACAAGTGCGAAAAGTGGTTTTTCAACACTAACACACGTGCGAAAAGTGTTTTTTCCACACTAATACAAGTGCAAAAGTGGTTTCCTGCACCAACAGTCCAACACTAGTGCGAAAAGTGGTTTTTCAACACTAACACAAGTGCGAAAAGTGGTTTTTCAACACTAACACAAGTGCGAGAAGTGGTTTTTCAACAATAAGACAAGTGCGAAAAGTGGTTTTTCCACACTAATACAAGTGCAAAAGTGGTTTCCTGCACCAACACAAGTGCGAAAAGTGGTTTTTCAACAATAAGACAAGTGCGAAAAGTGGTTTTACCACACTAATACAAGTGCAAAAGTGGTTTCCTGCACCAACACAAGTGCGAAAAATGGTTTTTCAACACTAACACAAGTGCGAAAAGTGGTTTTTCAACACTAATACAAGTGCGAAAAGTGGTTTTTTCAACACTATCACAAGTGCAAAAAGTGTTTTTTCCACACTAATACAAGTGCAAAAGTGGTTTCCTGCACCAACACAAGTGCGAAAAGTGGTTTTTCAACACTAACACAAGTGCGAAAAGTGTTTTTTCCACACTAATACAAGTGCAAAAGTGGTTTCCTGCACCAACACTAGTGCGAAAAGTGGTTTTTCAACACTAACACAAGTGCGAAAAGTGGTTTTTCAACACTAACACACGTGCGAAAAGTGTTTTTTCCACACTAATACAAGTGCAAAAGTGGTTTCCTGCACCAACACCAGTGCGAAAAGTGGTTTTTCAACACTAACACAAGTGCGAAAAGTGGTTTTTCAACACTAACACACGTGCGAAAAGTGTTTTTTCCACACTAATACAAGTGCAAAAGTGGTTTCCTGCACCAACACTAGTGCGAAAAGTGGTTTTTCAACACTAACACAAGTGCGAAAAGTGGTTTTTCAACACTAACACAAGTGCGAAAAGTGGTTTTTCAACAATAAGACAAGTGCGAAAAGTGGTTTTTCCACACTAATACAAGTGCAAAAGTGGTTTCCTGCACCAACACAAGTGCGAAAAGTGGTTTTTCAACACTAACCAAGTGCGAAAAGTGGTTTTTAAACACCAGCACAAGTGCGAAAAGTGGTTTTTCAACACTATCACAAGTGCAAAAAGTGTTTTTTCCACACTAATACAAGTGCAAAAGTGGTTTCCTGCACCAACACTAGTGCGAAAAGTGGTTTTTCAACACTAACACAAGTGCGAAAAGTGGTTTTTCAACACTAACACAAGTGCGAAAAGTGGTTTTTCAACAATAAGACAAGTGCGAAAAGTGTTTTTTCCACACTAATACAAGTGCAAAAGTGGTTTCCTGCACCAACACTAGTGCGAAAAGTGGTTTTTCAACACTAACACAAGTGCGAAAAGTGGTTTTTCAACACTAACACACGTGCGAAAAGTGTTTTTTCCACACTAATACAAGTGCAAAAGTGATTTCCTGCACCAACACTAGTGCGAAAAGTGGTTTTTCAACACTAACACAAGTGCGAAAAGTGGTTTTTCAACACTAACACAAGTGCGAAAAGTGGTTTTTCAACAATAAGACAAGTGCGAAAAGTGGTAACACTAACACACGTGCGAAAAGTGTTTTTTCCACACTAATACAAGTGCAAAAGTGGTTTCCTGCACCAACACAAGTGCGAAAAGTGGTTTTTCAACAATAAGACAAGTGCGAAAAGTGGTTTTTCCACACTAATACAAGTGCAAAAGTGGTTTCCTGCACTAACACAAGTGCGAAAAATGGTTTTTCAACACTAACACAAGTGCGAAAAGTGGTTTTTCAACACTAATACAAGTGCGAAAAGTGGTTTTTCAACACTATCACAAGTGCAAAAAGTGTTTTTTCCACACTAATACTAGTGCAAAAGTGGTTTCCTGCACCAACACAAGTGCGAAAAGTGGTTTTTCAACACTAACACAAGTGCGAAAAGTGGTTTTTCAACACTAACACACGTGCGAAAAGTGTTTTTTCCACACTAATACAAGTGCAAAAGTGGTTTCGTGCACCAACACTGGTGCGAAAAGTGGTTTTTCAACACTAACACAAGTGCGAAAAGTGGTTTTTCAACACTAACACACGTGCGAAAAGTGTTTTTTCCACACTAATACAAGTGCAAAAGTGGTTTCCTGCACCAACACTAGTGCGAAAAGTGGTTTTTCAACACGAACACAAGTGCGAAAAGTGGTTTTTCAACACTAACACAAGTGCGAAAAGTGGTTTTTCAACACTAACACAAGTGCGAAAAGTGGTTTTTCAACACTAACACACGTGCGAAAAGTGTTTTTTTCCACACTAATACAAGTGCAAAAGTGGTTTCCTGCACCAACACTAGTGCGAAAAGTGGTTTTTCAACACTAACACAAGTGCAAAAAGTGGTTTTTCAACACTAACACAAGTGCGAAAAGTGGTTTTTCAACACTAACACAAGTGCGAAAAGTGGTTTTTCAACACTAACACAAGTGCGAAAAGTGGTTTTTCAACACTAACACAAGTGCGAAAAGTGGTTTTTCAACAATAAGACAAGTGCGAAAAGTGGTTTTTCCACACTAATACAAGTGCAAAAGTGGTTTCCTGCACCAACACAAGTGCGAAAAATGGTTTTTCAACACTAACACAAGTGCGAAAAGTGGTTTTTCAACACTAATACAAGTGCGAAAAGTGGTTTTTCAACACTATCACAAGTGCAAAAAGTGTTTTCTCCACACTAATACAAGTGCAAAAGTGGTTTCCTGCACCAACACAAGTGCGAAAAGTGGTTTTTCAACACTAACACAAGTGCGAAAAGTGGTTTTTCCACACTAATACAAGTGCAAAAGTGGTTTCCTGCACCAACACAAGTGCGAAAAGTGGTTTTTCAACACTATCACAAGTGCAAAAAGTGTTTTTTCCACACTAATACAAGTGCAAAAGTGGTTTCCTGCACCAACACAAGTGCGAAAAGTGGTTTTTCAACACTAACACAAGTGCGAAAAGTGGTTTTTCAACACTAACACACGTGCGAAAAGTGTTTTTTCCACACTAATACAAGTGCAAAAGTGGTTTCCTGCACCAACACTAGTGCGAAAAGTGGTTTTTCAACACTAACACAAGTGCGAAAAGTGGTTTTTCAACACTAACACAAGTGCGAAAAGTGGTTTTTCAACACTAACACAAGTGCGAAAAGTGGTTTTTCAACACTAACACACATGCGAAAAGTGTTTTTTTCCACACTCATACAAGTGCAAAAGTGGTTTCCTGCACCAACACTAGTGCGAAAAGTGGTTTTTCAACACTAACACAAGTGCAAAAAGTGGTTTTTCAACACTAACACAAGTGCGAAAAGTGGTTTTTCAACACTAACACAAGTGCGAAAAGTGGTTTTTCAACACTAACACAACACAAGTGCGAAAAGTGGTTTTTCAACAATAAGACAAGTGCGAAAAGTGGTTTTTCCACACTAATACAAGTGCAAAAGTGGTTTCCTGCACCAACACAAGTGCGAAAAATGGTTTTTCAACACTAACACAAGTGCGAAAAGTGGTTTTTCAATACTAATACAAGTGCGAAAAGTGGTTTTTCAACACTATCACAAGTGCAAAAAGTGTTTTTTCCACACTAATACAAGTGCAAAAGTGGTTTCCTGCACCAACACAAGTGCGAAAAGTGGTTTTTCAACACTAACACAAGTGCGAAAAGTGGTTTTTCAACACTAACACACGTGCGAAAAGTGTTTTTTCCACACTAATACAAGTGCAAAAGTGGTTTCCTGCACCAACACTAGTGCGAAAAGTGGTTTTTCAACACTAACACAAGTGCGAAAAGTGGTTTTTCAACACTAACACACGTGCGAAAAGTGTTTTTTCCACACTAATACAAGTGCAAAAGTGGTTTCCTGCACCAACACTAGTGCGAAAAGTGGTTTTTCAACACTAACACAAGTGCGAAAAGTGGTTTTTCAACACTAACACAAGTGCGAAAAGTGGTTTTTCAACAATAAGACAAGTGCGAAAAGTGGTTTTTCCACACTAATACAAGTGCAAAAGTGGTTTCCTGCACCAACACAAGTGCGAAAAGTGGTTTTTCAACAATAAGACAAGTGCGAAAAGTGGTTTTTCCACACTAATACAAGTGCAAAAGTGGTTTCCTGCACCAACACAAGTGCGAAAAATGGTTTTTCAACACTAACACAAGTGCGAAAAGTGGTTTTTCAACAATAATACAAGTGCGAAAAGTGGTTTTTCCACACTAATACAAGTGCAAAAGTGGTTTCCTGCACCAACACAAGTGCGAAAAGTGGTTTTTCAACAATAAGACAAGTGCGAAAAGTGGTTTTTCCACACTAATACAAGTGCAAAAGTGGTTTCCTGCACCAACACAAGTGCGAAAAGTGGTTTTTCAACACCAACACAAGTGCGAAAAGTGGTTTTTCAACACTAACACACGTGCAAAAAGTGTTTTTTCCACACTAATACAAGTGCAAAAGTGGTTTCCTGCACCAACACTAGTGCGAAAAGTGGTTTTTCAACACTAACACAAGTGCGAAAAGTGGTTTTTCAACACTAACACACGTGCGAAAAGTGTTTTTTCCACACTAATACAAGTGCAAAAGTGGTTTCCTGCACCAACACTAGTGCGAAAAGTGGTTTTTCAACACTAACACAAGTGCGAAAAGTGGTTTTTCAACACTAACACAAGTGCGAAAAGTGGTTTTTCAACAATAAGACAAGTGCGAAAAGTGGTTTTCCCACACTAATACAAGTGCAAAAGTGGTTTCCTGCACCAACACTAGTGCGAAAAGTGGTTTTTCAACACTAACACAAGTGCGAAAAGTGGTTTTTTAACACTAACACAAGTGCGAAAAGTGGTTTTTCAACACTATCACAAGTGCAAAAAGTGTTTTTTCCACACTAATACAAGTGCAAAAGTGGTTTCCTGCACCAACACTAGTGCAAAAAGTGGTTTTTCAACACTAATACAAGTGCGAAAAGTGGTTTTTCAACACTATCACAAGTGCAAAAAGTGTTTTTTCCACACTAATACAAGTGCAAAAGTGGTTTCCTGCACCAACACAAGTGCGAAAAGTGGTTTTTCAACACTAACACAAGTGCGAAAAGTGGTTTTTCAACACTAACACACGTGCGAAAAGTGTTTTTTCCACACTAATACAAGTGCAAAAGTGGTTTCCTGCACCAACACTAGTGCGAAAAGTGGTTTTTCAACACTAACACAAGTGCAAAAAGTGGTTTTTCAACACTAATACAAGTGCGAAAAGTGGTTTTTCAACACTATCACAAGTGCAAAAAGTGTTTTTTCCACACTAATACAAGTGCAAAAGTGGTTTCCTGCACCAACACAAGTGCGAAAAGTGGTTTTTCAACACTAACACAAGTGCGAAAAGTGGTTTTTCAACACTAACACACGTGCGAAAAGTGTTTTTTCCACACTAATACAAGTGCAAAAGTGGTTTCCTGCACCAACACTACTGCGAAAAGTGGTTTTTCAACACTAACACAAGTGCGAAAAGTGGTTTTTCAACACTAACACACGTGCGAAAAGTGTTTTTTCCACACTAATACAAGTGCAAAAGTGGTTTCCTGCACCAACACTAGTGTGAAAAGTGGTTTTTCAACACTAACACAAGTGCGAAAAGTGGTTTTTCAACACTAACACAAGTGCGAAAAGTGGTTTTTCAACACTAACACAAGTGCGAAAAGTGGTTTTTCAACACTAACACACGTGCGAAAAGTGTTTTTTCCACACTAATACAAGTGCAAAAGTGGTTTCCTGCACCAACACTAGTGCGAAAAGTGGTTTTTCAACACTAACACAAGTGCGAAAAGTGGTTTTTCAACACTAACACAAGTGCGAAAAGTGGTTTTTCAACACTAACACAAGTGCGAAAAGTGGTTTTTCAACAATAAGACAAGTGCGAAAAGTGGTTTTTCCACACTAATACAAGTGCAAAAGTGGTTTCCTGCACCAACACAAGTGCGAAAAATGGTTTTTCAACACTAATACAAGTGCGAAAAGTGGTTTTTCAACACTAATACAAGTGCGAAAAGTGGTTTTTCAACACTATCACAAGTGCAAAAAGTGTTTTTTCCACACTAATACAAGTGCAAAAGTGGTTTCCTGCACCAACACAAGTGCGAAAAGTGGTTTTTCAACACTAACACAAGTGCGAAAAGTGGTTTTTCAACACTAACACACGTGCGAAAAGTGTTTTTTCCACACTAATACAAGTGCAAAAGTGGTTTCCTGCACCAACACTAGTGTGAAAAGTGGTTTTTCAACACTAACACAAGTGCGAAAAGTGATTTTTCAACACTAACACACGTGCGAAAAGTGTTTTTTCCACACTAATACAAGTGCAAAAGTGGTTTCCTGCACCAACACTAGTGCGAAAAGTGGTTTTTCAACACTAACACAAGTGCGAAAAGTGGTTTTTCAACACTAACACAAGTGCGAAAAGTGGTTTTTCAACAATAAGACAAGTGCGAAAAGTGGTTTTTCCACACTAATACAAGTGCAAAAGTGGTTTCCTGCACCAACACAAGTGCGAAAAGTGGTTTTTCAACAATAAGACAAGTGCGAAAAGTGGTTTTTCCACACTAATACAAGTGCAAAAGTGGTTTCCTTCACCAACACAAGTGCGAAAAATGGTTTTTCAACACTAACACAAGTGCGAAAAGTGGTTTTTCAACACTAATACAAGTGCGAAAAGTGGTTTTTCAACACTATCACAAGTGCAAAAAGTGTTTTTTCCACACTAATACAAGTGCAAAAGTGGTTTCCTGCACCAACACAAGTGCGAAAAGTGGTTTTTCAACACTAACACAAGTGCGAAAAGTGTTTTTTCCACACTAATACAAGTGCAAAAGTGGTTTCCTGCACCAACACTAGTGCGAAAAGTGGTTTTTCAACACTAACACAAGTGCGAAAAGTGGTTTTTCAACACTAACACACGTGCGAAAAGTGTTTTTTCCACACTAATACAAGTGCAAAAGTGGTTTCCTGCACCAACACTAGTGCGAAAAGTGGTTTTTCAACACTAACACAAGTGCGAAAAGTGGTTTTTCAACACTAACACACGTGCGAAAAGTGTTTTTTCCACACTAATACAAGTGCAAAAGTGGTTTCCTGCACCAACACTAGTGCGAAAAGTGGTTTTTCAACACTAACACAAGTGCGAAAAGTGGTTTTTCAACACTAACACAAGTGCGAAAAGTGGTTTTTCAACAATAAGACAAGTGCGAAAAGTGGTTTTTCCACACTAATACAAGTGCAAAAGTGGTTTCCTGCACCAACACAAGTGCGAAAAGTGGTTTTTCAACACTAACACAAGTGCGAAAAGTGGTTTTTCAACACTAACACAAGTGCGAAAAGTGGTTTTTCAACACTATCACAAGTGCAAAAAGTGTTTTTTCCACACTAATACAAGTGCAAAAGTGGTTTCCTGCACCAACACTAGTGCGAAAAGTGGTTTTTCAACACTAACACAAGTGCGAAAAGTGGTTTTTCAACACTAACACAAGTGCGAAAAGTGGTTTTTCAACAATAAGACAAGTGCGAAAAGTGGTTTTTCCACACTAATACAAGTGCAAAAGTGGTTTCCTGCACCAACACAAGTGCGAAAAATGGTTTTTCAACACTAACACAAATGCGAAAAGTGGTTTTTCAACACTAATACAAGTGCGAAAAGTGGTTTTTCAACACTATCACAAGTGCAAAAAGTGTTTTTTCCACACTAATACAAGTGCAAAAGTGGTTTCCTGCACCAACACAAGTGCGAAAAGTGGTTTTTCAACACTAACACAAGTGCGAAAAGTGGTTTTTCAACACTAACACACGTGCGAAAAGTGTTTTTTCCACACTAATACAAGTGCAAAAGTGGTTTCCTGCACCAACACTAGTGCGAAAAGTGGTTTTTCAACACTAACACAAGTGCGAAAAGTGGTTTTTCAACACTAACACACGTGCAAAAAGTGTTTTTTCCACACTAATACAAGTGCAAAAGTGGTTTCCTGCACCAACACTAGTGCGAAAAGTGGTTTTTCAACACTAACACAAGTGCGAAAAGTGGTTTTTCAACACTAACACAAGTGCGAAAAGTGGTTTTTCAACAATAAGACAAGTGCGAAAAGTGGTTTTTCCACACTAATACAAGTGCAAAAGTGGTTTCCTGCACCACACAAGTGCGAAAAGTGGTTTTTCAACAATAAGACAAGTGCGAAAAGTGGTTTTTCCACACTAATATAAGTGCAAAAGTGGTTTCCTGCACCAACACAAGTGCGAAAAATGGTTTTTCAACACTAACACAAGTGCGAAAAGTGGTTTTTCAACACTAATACAAGTGCGAAAAGTGGTTTTTCAACACTATCACAAGTGCAAAAAGTGTTTTTTCCACACTAATACAAGTGCAAAAGTGGTTTCCTGCACCAACACAAGTGCGAAAAGTGGTTTTTCAACACTAACACAAGTGCGAAAAGTGGTTTTTCAACACTAACACACGTGCGAAAAGTGTTTTTTCCACACTAATACAAGTGCAAAAGTGGTTTCCTGCACCAACACTAGTGCGAAAAGTGGTTTTTCAACACTAACACAAGTGCGAAAAGTGGTTTTTCAACACTAACACAAGTGCGAAAAGTGGTTTTTCAACACTAACACAAGTGCGAAAAGTGGTTTTTCAACACTAACACAAGTGCGAAAAGTGGTTTTTCAACACTATCACAAGTGCAAAAAGTGTTTTTTCCACACTAATACAAGTGCAAAAGTGGTTTCCTGCACCAACACAAGTGCGAAAAGTGGTTTTTCAACACTAACACAAGTGCGAAAAGTGTTTTTTCCACACTAATACAAGTGCAAAAGTGGTTTCCTGCACCAACACTAGTGCGAAAAGTGGTTTTTCAACACTAACACAAGTGCGAAAAGTGGTTTTTCAACACTAACACACGTGCGAAAAGTGTTTTTTCCACACTAATACAAGTGCAAAAGTGGTTTCCTGCACCAACACTAGTGCGAAAAGTGGTTTTTCAACACTAACACAAGTGCGAAAAGTGGTTTTTCAACACTAACACACGTGCGAAAAGTGTTTTTTCCACACTAATACAAGTGCAAAAGTGGTTTCCTGCACCAACACTAGTGCGAAAAGTGGTTTTTCAACACTAACACAAGTGCGAAAAGTGGTTTTTCAACACTAACACAAGTGCGAAAAGTGGTTTTTCAACAATAAGACAAGTGCGAAAAGTGGTTTTTCCACACTAATACAAGTGCAAAAGTGGTTTCCTGCACCAACACAAGTGCGAAAAGTGGTTTTTCAACACTAACACAAGTGCGAAAAGTGGTTTTTCAACACTAACACAAGTGCGAAAAGTGGTTTTTCAACACTATCACAAGTGCAAAAAGTGTTTTTTCCACACTAATACAAGTGCAAAAGTGGTTTCCTGCACCAACACTAGTGCGAAAAGTGGTTTTTCAACACTAACACAAGTGCGAAAAGTGGTTTTTCAACACTAACACAAGTGCGAAAAGTGGTTTTTCAACAATAAGACAAGTGCGAAAAGTGGTTTTTCCACACTAATACAAGTGCAAAAGTGGTTTCCTGCACCAACACAAGTGCGAAAAATGGTTTTTCAACACTAACACAAATGCGAAAAGTGGTTTTTCAACACTAATACAAGTGCGAAAAGTGGTTTTTCAACACTATCACAAGTGCAAAAAGTGTTTTTTCCACACTAATACAAGTGCAAAAGTGGTTTCCTGCACCAACACAAGTGCGAAAAGTGGTTTTTCAACACTAACACAAGTGCGAAAAGTGGTTTTTCAACACTAACACACGTGCGAAAAGTGTTTTTTCCACACTAATACAAGTGCAAAAGTGGTTTCCTGCACCAACACTAGTGCGAAAAGTGGTTTTTCAACACTAACACAAGTGCGAAAAGTGGTTTTTCAACACTAACACACGTGCAAAAAGTGTTTTTTCCACACTAATACAAGTGCAAAAGTGGTTTCCTGCACCAACACTAGTGCGAAAAGTGGTTTTTCAACACTAACACAAGTGCGAAAAGTGGTTTTTCAACACTAACACAAGTGCGAAAAGTGGTTTTTCAACAATAAGACAAGTGCGAAAAGTGGTTTTTCCACACTAATACAAGTGCAAAAGTGGTTTCCTGCACCACACAAGTGCGAAAAGTGGTTTTTCAACAATAAGACAAGTGCGAAAAGTGGTTTTTCCACACTAATATAAGTGCAAAAGTGGTTTCCTGCACCAACACAAGTGCGAAAAATGGTTTTTCAACACTAACACAAGTGCGAAAAGTGGTTTTTCAACACTAATACAAGTGCGAAAAGTGGTTTTTCAACACTATCACAAGTGCAAAAAGTGTTTTTTCCACACTAATACAAGTGCAAAAGTGGTTTCCTGCACCAACACAAGTGCGAAAAGTGGTTTTTCAACACTAACACAAGTGCGAAAAGTGGTTTTTCAACACTAACACACGTGCGAAAAGTGTTTTTTCCACACTAATACAAGTGCAAAAGTGGTTTCCTGCACCAACACTAGTGCGAAAAGTGGTTTTTCAACACTAACACAAGTGCGAAAAGTGGTTTTTCAACACTAACACAAGTGCGAAAAGTGGTTTTTCAACACTAACACAAGTGCGAAAAGTGGTTTTTCAACACTAACACAAGTGCGAAAAGTGGTTTTTCAACACTATCACAAGTGCAAAAAGTGTTTTTTCCACACTAATACAAGTGCAAAAGTGGTTTCCTGCACCAACACAAGTGTGAAAAGTGGTTTTTCAACACTAACACAAGTGCGAAAAGTGGTTTTTCAACACTAACACAAGTGCGAAAAGTGGTTTTTCCACACTAATACAAGTGCAAAAGTGGTTTCCTGCACCAACACAAGTGCGAAAAGTGGTTTTTCAACACTGTCACAAGTGCAAAAAGTATTTTTTCCACACTAATACAAGTGCAAAAGTGGTTTCCTGCACCAACACAAGTGCGAAAAGTGGTTTTTCAACACTAACACAAATGTGAAAAGTGGTTTTTCAACACTAACACAAGTGCGAAAAGTGGTTTTTCAACATTAACACAAGTGCGAAAAGTGGTTTTTCACACTATCACAAGTGCAAAAAGTGTTTTTTCCACACTAATACAAGTGCAAAAGTGGTTTCCTGCACCAACACAAGTGCGAAAAGTGGTTTTTCAACAATAACACAAGTGCGAAAAGTGGTTTTTCAACACTAACACAAGTGCGAAAAGTGGTTTTTCCACACTATTACAAGTGCAAAAGTGGTTTCCTGCACCAACACAAGTGCGAAAAGTGGTTTTTCAACACTAACACAAGTGCGAAAAGTGGTTTTTCAACACTATCACAAGTGCAAAAAGTGTTTTTTCCACACTAATACAAGTGCAAAAGTGCTTTCCTGCACCAACACAAGTGCGAAAAGTGGTTTTTCAACACTAACACAAGTGCGAAAAGTGGTTTTTCAACACCAACACAAGTGCAAAAAGTGTTTTTTCCACACTAATACAAGTGCAAAAGTGGTTTCCTGCACCAACACTAGTGCGAAAAGTGGTTTTTCAACACTAACACAAGTGTGAAAAGTGGTTTTTCAACATTAACACAAGTGCGAAAAGTGGTTTTTCAACAATAACACAAGTGCGAAAAGTGGTTTTTCCACACTAATACAAGTGCAAAAGTGGTTTCCTGCACCAACACAAGTGCGAAAAGTGGTTTTTCAACACTAACACAAGTGCGAAAAGTGGTTTTTCAACACTATCACAAGTGCAAAAAGTGTTTATTCCACACTAATACAAGTGCAAAAGTGGTTTCCTGCACCAACACAAGTGCGAAAAGTGGTTTTTCAACACTAACACAAGTACGAAAAGTGGTTTTTCAACACTAACACAAGTGCAAAAAGTGTTTTTTCCACACTAATACAAGTGCAAAAGTGGTTTCCTGCACCAACACAAGTGCGAAAAGTGGTTTTTCAACACTAACACAAGTGCGAAAAGTGGTTTTTCAACACTAACACAAGTGCGAAAAGTGGTTTTTCCACACTATTACAAGTGCAAAAGTGGTTTCCTGCACCAACACAAGTGCGAAAAGTGGTTTTTCAACACTAACACAAGTGCGAAAAGTGGTTTTTCAACACTATCACAAGTGCAAAAAGTGTTTTTTCCACACTAATACAAGTGCAAAAGTGGTTTCCTGCACCAACACAAGTGCGAAAAGTGGTTTTTCAACACTAACACAAGTGCGAAAAGTGGTTTTTCAACACCAACACAAGTGCGAAAAGTGTTTTTTCCACACTAATACAAGTGCAAAAGTGGTTTCCTGCACCAACACTAGTGCGAAAAGTGGTTTTTCAACACTAACACAAGTGCGAAAAGTGGTTTTTCAACATTAACACAAGTGCGAAAAGTGGTTTTTCAACAATAACACAAGTGTGAAAAGTGGTTTTTCCACACTAATACAAGTGCAAAAGTGGTTTCCTGCACCAACACAAGTGCGAAAAGTGGTTTTTCAACACTAACACAAGTGCGAAAAGTGGTTTTTCAACACTATCACAAGTGCAAAAAGTGGTTTTTCAACACTAATACAAGTGCAAAAGTGGTTTCCTGCACTAACACAAGTGCGAAAAGTGGTTTTTCAACACTAATACAAGTGCAAAAGTGGTTTCCTGCACTAACACAAGTGCGAAAAGTGGTTTTTCAACATTAACACAAGTGCGAAAAGTGGTTTTTCACAATATCACAAGTGCAAAAAGTGTTTTTTCCACACTAATACAAGTGCAAACGTGGTTTCCTGCACCAACACAAGTGCGAAAAGTGGTTTTTCAACAATAACACAAGTGCGAAAAGTGGTTTTTCAACACCAACACAAGTGCGAAAAGTGGTTTTTCAACACTAACACAAGTGCGAAAAGTGGTTTTTCAACACTATCACAAGTGCAAAAAGTGTTTTTTCCACACTAATACAAGTGCAAAAGTGCTTTCCTGCACCAACACAAGTGCGAAAAGTGGTTTTTCAACACTAACACAAGTGCGAAAAGTGGTTTTTCAACACTAACACACGTGCGAAAAGTGTTTTTTCCACACTAATACAAGTGCAAAAGTGGTTTCCTGCACCAACACTAGTGCGAAAAGTGGTTTTTCAACACTAACACACGTGCGAAAAGTGTTTTTTCCACACTAATACAAGTGCAAAAGTGGTTTCCTGCACCAACACTAGTGCGAAAAGTGGTTTTTCAACACTAACACAAGTGCGAAAAGTGGTTTTTCAACACTAACACAAGTGCGAAAAGTGGTTTTTCAACAATAAGACAAGTGCGAAAAGTGGTTTTTCCACACTAATACAAGTGCAAAAGTGGTTTCCTGCACCAACACAAGTGCGAAAAGTGGTTTTTCAACACTAACACAAGTGCGAAAAGTGGTTTTTCAACACTATCACAAGTGCAAAAAGTGTTTTTTCCACACTAATACAAGTGCAAAAGTGGTTTCCTGCACCAACACAAGTGCGAAAAGTGGTTTTTCAACACTAACACAAGTGCGAAAAGTGGTTTTTCAACACTAACACAAGTGCGAAAAGTGGTTTTTCAACACTATCACAAGTGCAAAAAGTGTTTTTTCCACACTAATACAAGTGCAAAAGTGGTTTCCTGCACCAACACTAGTGCGAAAAGTGGTTTTTCAACACTAACACAAGTGCGAAAAGTGGTTTTTCAACACTAACACAAGTGCGAAAAGTGGTTTTTCAACAATAAGACAAGTGCGAAAAGTGGTTTTTCCACACTAATACAAGTGCAAAAGTGGTTTCCTGCACCAACACAAGTGCGAAAAATGGTTTTTCAACACTAACACAAGTGCGAAAAGTGGTTTTTCAACACTAATACAAGTGCGAAAAGTGGTTTTTCAACACTATCACAAGTGCAAAAAGTGTTTTTTCCACACTAATACAAGTGCAAAAGTGGTTTCCTGCACCAACACAAGTGCGAAAAGTGGTTTTTCAACACTAACACAAGTGCGAAAAGTGGTTTTTCAACACTAACACACGTGCGAAAAGTGTTTTTTCCACACTAATACAAGTGCAAAAGTGGTTTCCTGCACCAACACTAGTGCGAAAAGTGGTTTTTCAACACTAACACAAGTGCGAAAAGTGGTTTTTCAACACTAACACACGTGCAAAAAGTGTTTTTTCCACACTAATACAAGTGCAAAAGTGGTTTCCTGCACCAACACTAGTGCGAAAAGTGGTTTTTCAACACTAACACAAGTGCGAAAAGTGGTTTTTCAACACTAACACAAGTGCGAAAAGTGGTTTTTCAACAATAAGACAAGTGCGAAAAGTGGTTTTTCCACACTAATACAAGTGCAAAAGTCGTTTCCTGCACCACACAAGTGCGAAAAGTGGTTTTTCAACAATAAGACAAGTGCGAAAAGTGGTTTTTCCACACTAATATAAGTGCAAAAGTGGTTTCCTGCACCAACACAAGTGCGAAAAATGGTTTTTCAACACTAACACAAGTGCGAAAAGTGGTTTTTCAACACTAATACAAGTGCGAAAAGTGGTTTTTCAACACTATCACAAGTGCAAAAAGTGTTTTTTCCACACTAATACAAGTGCAAAAGTGGTTTCCTGCACCAACACAAGTGCGAAAAGTGGTTTTTCAACACTAACACAAGTGCGAAAAGTGGTTTTTCAACACTAACACACGTGCGAAAAGTGTTTTTTCCACACTAATACAAGTGCAAAAGTGGTTTCCTGCACCAACACTAGTGCGAAAAGTGGTTTTTCAACACTAACACAAGTGCGAAAAGTGGTTTTTCAACACTAACACACGTGCAAAAAGTGTTTTTTCCACACTAATACAAGTGCAAAAGTGGTTTCCTGCACCAACACTAGTGCGAAAAGTGGTTTTTCAACACTAACACAAGTGCGAAAAGTGGTTTTTCAACACTAACACAAGTGCGCAAAGTGGTTTTTCAACAATAAGACAAGTGCGAAAAGTGGTTTTTCCACACTAATACAAGTGCAAAAGTGGTTTCCTGCACCAACACAAGTGCGAAAAGTGGTTTTTCAACACTAACACAAGTGCGAAAAGTGGTTTTTCAACACTAACACAAGTGCGAAAAGTGGTTTTTCAACACTATCACAAGTGCAAAAAGTCTTTTTTCCACACTAATACAAGTGCAAAAGTGGTTTCCTGCACCAACACTAGTGCGAAAAGTGGTTTTTCAACACTAACACAAGTGCGAAAAGTGGTTTTTCAACACTAACACAAGTGCGAAAAGTGGTTTTTCAACATTAACACAAGTGCGAAAAGTGGTTTTTCAACACTATCACAAGTGCAAAAAGTGTTTTTTCCACACTAATACAAGTGCAAAAGTGGTTTCCTGCACCAACACAAGTGTGAAAAGTGGTTTTTCAACACTAACACAAGTGCGAAAAGTGGTTTTTCAACACTAACACAAGTGCGAAAAGTGGTTTTTCCACACTAATACAAGTGCAAAAGTGGTTTCCTGCACCAACACAAGTGCGAAAAGTGGTTTTTCAACACTGTCACAAGTGCAAAAAGTATTTTTTCCACACTAATACAAGTGCAAAAGTGGTTTCCTGCACCAACACAAGTGCGAAAAGTGGTTTTTCAACACTAACACAAATGTGAAAAGTGGTTTTTCAACACTAACACAAGTGCGAAAAGTGGTTTTTCAACATTAACACAAGTGCGAAAAGTGGTTTTTCACACTATCACAAGTGCAAAAAGTGTTTTTTCCACACTAATACAAGTGCAAAAGTGGTTTCCTGCACCAACACAAGTGCGAAAAGTGTTTTTTCAACAATAACACAAGTGCGAAAAGTGGTTTTTCAACACTAACACAAGTGCGAAAAGTGGTTTTTCAACACTAACACAAGTGCGAAAAGTGGTTTTTCCACACTATTACAAGTGCAAAAGTGGTTTCCTGCACCAACACAAGTGCGAAAAGTGGTTTTTCAACACTAACACAAGTGCGAAAAGTGGTTTTTCAACACTATCACAAGTGCAAAAAGTGTTTTTTCCACACTAATACAAGTGCAAAAGTGCTTTCCTGCACCAACACAAGTGCGAAAAGTGGTTTTTCAACACTAACACAAGTGCGAAAAGTGGTTTTTCAACACCAACACAAGTGCAAAAAGTGTTTTTTCCACACTAATACAAGTGCAAAAGTGGTTTCCTGCACCAACACTAGTGCGAAAAGTGGTTTTTCAACACTAACACAAGTGTGAAAAGTGGTTTTTCAACATTAACACAAGTGCGAAAAGTGGTTTTTCAACAATAACACAAGTGCGAAAAGTGGTTTTTCCACACTAATACAAGTGCAAAAGTGGTTTCCTGCACCAACACAAGTGCGAAAAGTGGTTTTTCAACACTAACACAAGTGCGAAAAGTGGTTTTTCAACACTATCACAAGTGCAAAAAGTGTTTATTCCACACTAATACAAGTGCAAAAGTGGTTTCCTGCACCAACACAAGTGCGAAAAGTGGTTTTTCAACACTAACACAAGTACGAAAAGTGGTTTTTCAACACTATCACAAGTGCAAAAAGTGTTTTTTCCACACTAATACAAGTGCAAAAGTGGTTTCCTGCACCAACACAAGTGCGAAAAGTGGTTTTTCAACACTAACACAAGTGCGAAAAGTGGTTTTTCAACACCAACACAAGTGCGAAAAGTGTTTTTTCCACACTAATACAAGTGCAAAAGTGGTTTCCTGCACCAACACTAGTGCGAAAAGTGGTTTTTCAACACTAACACAAGTGCGAAAAGTGGTTTTTCAACATTAACACAAGTGCGAAAAGTGGTTTTCCAACAATAACACAAGTGTGAAAAGTGGTTTTTCCACACTAATACAAGTGCAAAAGTGGTTTCCTGCACCAACACAAGTGCGAAAAGTGGTTTTTCAACACTAACACAAGTGCGAAAAGTGGTTTTTCAACACTATCACAAGTGCAAAAAGTGGTTTTTCAACACTAATACAAGTGCAAAAGTGGTTTCCTGCACTAACACAAGTGCGAAAAGTGGTTTTTCAACACTAATACAAGTGCAAAAGTGGTTTCCTGCACTAACACAAGTGCGAAAAGTGGTTTTTCAACATTAACACAAGTGCGAAAAGTGGTTTTTCACAATATCACAAGTGCAAAAAGTGTTTTTTCCACACTAATACAAGTGCAAACGTGGTTTCCTGCACCAACACAAGTGCGAAAAGTGGTTTTTCAACAATAACACAAGTGCGAAAAGTGGTTTTTCAACACCAACACAAGTGCGAAAAGTGGTTTTTCAACACTAACACAAGTGCGAAAAGTGGTTTTTCAACACTATCACAAGTGCAAAAAGTGTTTTTTCCACACTAATACAAGTGCAAAAGTGCTTTCCTGCACCAACACAAGTGCGAAAAGTGGTTTTTCAACACTAACACAAGTGCGAAAAGTGGTTTTTCAACACTAACACACGTGCGAAAAGTGTTTTTTCCACACTAATACAAGTGCAAAAGTGGTTTCCTGCACCAACACTAGTGCGAAAAGTGGTTTTTCAACACTAACACACGTGCGAAAAGTGTTTTTTCCACACTAATACAAGTGCAAAAGTGGTTTCCTGCACCAACACTAGTGCGAAAAGTGGTTTTTCAACACTAACACAAGTGCGAAAAGTGGTTTTTCAACACTAACACAAGTGCGAAAAGTGGTTTTTCAACAATAAGACAAGTGCAAAAAGTGGTTTTTCCACACTAATACAAGTGCAAAAGTGGTTTTCTGCACCAACACAAGTGCGAAAAGTGGTTTTTCAACACTAACACAAGTGCGAAAAGTGGTTTTTCAACACTATCACAAGTGCAAAAAGTGTTTTTTCCACACTAATACAAGTGCAAAAGTGGTTTCCTGCACCAACACAAGTGCGAAAAGTGGTTTTTCAACACTAACACAAGTGCGAAAAGTGGTTTTTCAACACTAACACATGTGCGAAAAGTGTTTTTTCAACAATAAGACAAGTGCGAAAAGTGTTTTTTCCACATGAATACAAGTGCAAAAGTGCTTTCCTGCACCAACACAAGTGCGAAAAGTGGTTTTTCAACAATAACACAAGTGCGAAAAGTGGTTTTTCAACACCAACACAAGTGCGAAAAGTGGTTTTTCAACACTAACACAAGTGCGAAAAGTGGTTTTTCAACACTATCACAAGTGCAAAAAGTGTTTTTTCCACACTAATACAAGTGCAAAAGTGCTTTCCTGCACCAACACAAGTGCGAAAAGTGGTTTTTCAACACTAACACAAGTGCGAAAAGTGGTTTTTCAACACTAACACACGTGCGAAAAGAGTTTTTTCCACACTAATACAAGTGCAAAAGTGGTTTCCTGCACCAACACTAGTGCGAAAAGTGGTTTTTCAACACTAACACACGTGCGAAAAGTGTTTTTTCCACACTAATACAAGTGCAAAAGTGGTTTCCTGCACCAACACTAGTGCGAAAAGTGGTTTTTCAACACTAACACAAGTGCGAAAAGTGGTTTTTCAACACTAACACAAGTGCGAAAAGTGGTTTTTCAACAATAAGACAAGTGCGAAAAGTGGTTTTTCTACACTAATACAAGTGCAAAAGTGGTTTCCTGCACCAACACAAGTGCGAAAAGTGGTTTTTCAACACTAACACAAGTGCGAAAAGTGGTTTTTCAACACTATCACAAGTGCAAAAAGTGTTTTTTCCACACTAATACAAGTGCAAAAGTGGTTTCCTGCACCAACACAAGTGCGAAAAGTGGTTTTTCAACACTAACACAAGTGCGAAAAGTGGTTTTTCAACACTAACACATGTGCAAAAAGTGTTTTTTCCACACTAATACAAGTGCAAAAGTGGTTTCCTGCACCAACACTAGTGCGAAAAGTGGTTTTTCAACACTAACACAAGTGCGAAAAGTGGTTTTTCAACACTAGCACAAGTGCGAAAAGTGGTTTTTCAACAATAAGACAAGTGCGAAAAGTGGTTTTTCCACACTAATACAAGTGCAAAAGTGGTTTCCTGCACCAACACAAGTGCGAAAAGTGGTTTTTCAACACTAACACAAGTGCGAAAAGTGGTTTTTCAACACTATCACAAGTGCAAAAAGTGTTTTTTCCACACTAATACAAGTGCAAAAGTGGTTTCCTGCACCAACACAAGTGCGAAAAGTGGTTTTTCAACACTAACACAAGTGCGAAAAGTGGTTTTTCAACACTAACACAAGTGCGAAAAGTGGTTTTTCAACACTATCACAAGTGCAAAAAGTCTTTTTTCCACACTAATACAAGTGCAAAAGTGGTTTCCTGCACCAACACTAGTGCGAAAAGTGGTTTTTCAACACTAACACAAGTGCGAAAAGTGGTTTTTCAACACTAACACAAGTGCGAAAAGTGGTTTTTCAACACTAACACAAGTGCGAAAAGTGGTTTTTCAACACTATCACAAGTGCAAAAAGTGTTTTTTCTACACTAATACAAGTGCAAAAGTGGTTTCCTGCACCAACACAAGTGTGAAAAGTGGTTTTTCAACACTAACACAAGTGCGAAAAGTGGTTTTTCAACACTAACACAAGTGCGAAAAGTGGTTTTTCCACACTAATACAAGTGCAAAAGTGGTTTCCTGCACCAACACAAGTGCGAAAAGTGGTTTTTCAACACTGTCACAAGTGCAAAAAGTATTTTTTCCACACTAATACAAGTGCAAAAGTGGTTTCCTGCACCAACACAAGTGCGAAAAGTGGTTTTTCAACACTAACACAAATGTGAAAAGTGGTTTTTCAACACTAACACAAGTGCGAAAAGTGGTTTTTCAACATTAACACAAGTGCGAAAAGTGGTTTTTCACACTATCACAAGTGCAAAAAGTGTTTTTTCCACACTAATACAAGTGCAAAAGTGGTTTCCTGCACCAACACAAGTGCGAAAAGTGTTTTTTCAACAATAACACAAGTGCGAAAAGTGGTTTTTCAACACTAACACAAGTGCGAAAAGTGGTTTTTCAACACTAACACAAGTGCGAAAAGTGGTTTTTCCACACTATTACAAGTGCAAAAGTGGTTTCCTGCACCAACACAAGTGCGAAAAGTGGTTTTTCAACACTAACACAAGTGCGAAAAGTGGTTTTTCAACACTATCACAAGTGCAAAAAGTGTTTTTTCCACACTAATACAAGTGCAAAAGTGCTTTCCTGCACCAACACAAGTGCGAAAAGTGGTTTTTCAACACTAACACTAGTGCGAAAAGTGGTTTTTCAACACCAACACAAGTGCAAAAAGTGTTTTTTCCACACTAATACAAGTGCAAAAGTGGTTTCCTGCACCAACACTAGTGCGAAAAGTGGTTTTTCAACACTAACACAAGTGTGAAAAGTGGTTTTTCAACATTAACACAAGTGCGAAAAGTGGTTTTTCAACAATAACACAAGTGCGAAAAGTGGTTTTTCCACACTAATACAAGTGCAAAAGTGGTTTCCTGCACCAACACAAGTGCGAAAAGTGGTTTTTCAACACTAACACAAGTGCGAAAAGTGGTTTTTCAACACTATCACAAGTGCAAAAAGTGTTTATTCCACACTAATACAAGTGCAAAAGTGGTTTCCTGCACCAACACAAGTGCGAAAAGTGGTTTTTCAACACTAACACAAGTACGAAAAGTGGTTTTTCAACACTATCACAAGTGCAAAAAGTGTTTTTTCCACACTAATACAAGTGCAAAAGTGGTTTCCTGCACCAACACAAGTGCGAAAAGTGGTTTTTCAACACTAACACAAGTGCGAAAAGTGGTTTTTCAACACCAACACAAGTGCGAAAAGTGTTTTTTCCACACTAATACAAGTGCAAAAGTGGTTTCCTGCACCAACACTAGTGCGAAAAGTGGTTTTTCAACACTAACACAAGTGCGAAAAGTGGTTTTTCAACATTAACACAAGTGCGAAAAGTGGTTTTCCAACAATAACACAAGTGTGAAAAGTGGTTTTTCCACACTAATACAAGTGCAAAAGTGGTTTCCTGCACCAACACAAGTGCGAAAAGTGGTTTTTCAACACTAACACAAGTGCGAAAAGTGGTTTTTCAACACTATCACAAGTGCAAAAAGTGGTTTTTCAACACTAATACAAGTGCAAAAGTGGTTTCCTGCACTAACACAAGTGCGAAAAGTGGTTTTTCAACACTAATACAAGTGCAAAAGTGGTTTCCTGCACTAACACAAGTGCGAAAAGTGGTTTTTCAACATTAACACAAGTGCGAAAAGTGGTTTTTCACAATATCACAAGTGCAAAAAGTGTTTTTTCCACACTAATACAAGTGCAAACGTGGTTTCCTGCACCAACACAAGTGCGAAAAGTGGTTTTTCAACAATAACACAAGTGCGAAAAGTGGTTTTTCAACACCAACACAAGTGCGAAAAGTGGTTTTTCAACACTAACACAAGTGCGAAAAGTGGTTTTTCAACACTATCACAAGTGCAAAAAGTGTTTTTTCCACACTAATACAAGTGCAAAAGTGCTTTCCTGCACCAACACAAGTGCGAAAAGTGGTTTTTCAACACTAACACAAGTGCGAAAAGTGGTTTTTCAACACTAACACACGTGCGAAAAGTGTTTTTTCCACACTAATACAAGTGCAAAAGTGGTTTCCTGCACCAACACTAGTGCGAAAAGTGGTTTTTCAACACTAACACACGTGCGAAAAGTGTTTTTTCCACACTAATACAAGTGCAAAAGTGGTTTCCTGCACCAACACTAGTGCGAAAAGTGGTTTTTCAACACTAACACAAGTGCGAAAAGTGGTTTTTCAACACTAACACAAGTGCGAAAAGTGGTTTTTCAACAATAAGACAAGTGCAAAAAGTGGTTTTTCCACACTAATACAAGTGCAAAAGTGGTTTCCTGCACCAACACAAGTGCGAAAAGTGGTTTTTCAACACTAACACAAGTGCGAAAAGTGGTTTTTCAACACTATCACAAGTGCAAAAAGTGTTTTTTCTACACTAATACAAGTGCAAAAGTGGTTTCCTGCACCAACACAAGTGCGAAAAGTGGTTTTTCAACACTAACACAAGTGCGAAAAGTGGTTTTTCAACACTAACACATGTGCGAAAAGTGTTTTTTCAACAATAAGACAAGTGCGAAAAGTGTTTTTTCCACATGAATACAATTGCAAAAGTGCTTTCCTGCACCAACACAAGTGCGAAAAGTGGTTTTTCAACAATAACACAAGTGCGAAAAGTGGTTTTTCAACACCAACACAAGTGCGAAAAGTGGTTTTTCAACACTAACACAAGTGCGAAAAGTGGTTTTTCAACACTATCACAAGTGCGAAAAGTGGTTTTTCAACACTAACACAAGTGCGAAAAGTGGTTTTTCAACACTAACACACGTGCGAAAAGAGTTTTTTCCACACTAATACAAGTGCAAAAGTGGTTTCCTGCACCAACACTAGTGCGAAAAGTGGTTTTTCAACACTAACACACGTGCGAAAAGTGTTTTTTCCACACTAATACAAGTGCAAAAGTGGTTTCCTGCACCAACACTAGTGCGAAAAGTGGTTTTTCAACACTAACACAAGTGCGAAAAGTGGTTTTTCAACACTAACACAAGTGCGAAAAGTGGTTTTTCAACAATAAGACAAGTGCGAAAAGTGGTTTTTCTACACTAATACAAGTGCAAAAGTGGTTTCCTGCACCAACACAAGTGCGAAAAGTGGTTTTTCAACACTAACACAAGTGCGAAAAGTGGTTTTTCAACACTATCACAAGTGCAAAAAGTGTTTTTTCCACACTAATACAAGTGCAAAAGTGGTTTCCTGCACCAACACAAGTGCGAAAAGTGGTTTTTCAACACTAACACAAGTGCGAAAAGTGGTTTTTCAACACTAACACATGTGCAAAAAGTGTTTTTTCCACACTAATACAAGTGCAAAAGTGGTTTCCTGCACCAACACTAGTGCGAAAAGTGGTTTTTCAACACTAACACAAGTGCGAAAAGTGGTTTTTCAACACTAACACAAGTGCGAAAAGTGGTTTTTCAACAATAAGACAAGTGCGAAAAGTGGTTTTTCCACACTAATACAAGTGCAAAAGTGGTTTCCTGCACCAACACAAGTGCGAAAAGTGGTTTTTCAACACTAACACAAGTGCGAAAAGTGGTTTTTCAACACTATCACAAGTGCAAAAAGTGTTTTTTCCACACTAATACAAGTGCAAAAGTGGTTTCCTGCACCAACACAAGTGCGAAAAGTGGTTTTTCAACACTAACTCAAGTGCGAAAAGTGGTTTTTCAACACTAACACAAGTGCGAAAAGTGGTTTTTCAACAATAAGACAAGTGCGAAAAGTGGTTTTTCCACACTAATACAAGTGCAAAAGTGGTTTCCTGCACCAACACAAGTGCGAAAAATGGTTTTTCAACACTAACACAAGTGCGAAAAGTGGTTTTTCAACACTAATACAAGTGCGAAAAGTGGTTTTTCAACACTATCACAAGTGCAAAAAGTGTTTTTTCCACACTAATACAAGTGCAAAAGTGGTTTCCTGCACCAACACAAGTGCGAAAAGTGGTTTTTCAACACTAACACAAGTGCGAAAAGTGGTTTTTCAACACTAACACACGTGCGAAAAGTGTTTTTTCCACACTAATACAAGTGCAAAAGTGGTTTCCTGCACCAACACTAGTGCGAAAAGTGGTTTTTCAACACTAACACAAGTGCGAAAAGTGGTTTTTCAACACTAACACAAGTGCGAAAAGTGGTTTTTCAACAATAATACAAGTGCGAAAAGTGGTTTTTCCACACTAATACAAGTGCAAAAGTGGTTTCCTGCACCAACACAAGTGCGAAAAGTGGTTTTTCAACACTAACACAAGTGCGAAAAGTGGTTTGTCAACACTATCACAAGTGCAAAAAGTGTTTTTTCCACACTAATACAAGTGCAAAAGTGGTTTCCTGCACCAACACAAGTGCGAAAAGTGGTTTTTCAACACTAACACAAGTACGAAAAGTGGTTTTTCAACACTAACACAAGTGCGAAAAGTGTTTTTTCCACACTAATACAAGTGCAAAAGTGGTTTCCTGCACCAACACAAGTGCGAAAAGTGGTTTTTCAACACTAACACAAGTGCGAAAAGTGGTTTTTCAACACTAACACAAGTGCGAAAAGTGGTTTTTCCACACTAATACAAGTGCAAAAGTGGTTTCCTCCACCAACACAAGTGCGAAAAGTGGTTTTTCAACACTAACACAAGTGCGAAAAGTGGTTTTTCAACACTATCACAAGTGCAAAAAGTGTTTTTTCCACACTAATACAAGTGCAAAAGTGGTTTCCTGGCTTCCTGCACCAACACAAGTGTGAAAAGTGGTTTTTCAACACTAACACATGTGCGAAAAGTGGTTTTTCCACACTAATACAAGTGCAAAAGTGGTTTCCTGCACCAACACAAGTGCGAAAAGTGGTTTTTCAACACTATCACAAGTGCAAAAAGTATTTTTTCCACACTAATACAAGTGCAAAAGTGGTTTCCTGCACCAACACAAGTGCGAAAAGTGGTTTTTCAACACTAACACAAGTGCGAAAAGTGGTTTTTTAACACTAACACAAGTGCGAAAAGTGGTTTTTCAACATTAACACAAGTGCGAAAAGTGGTTTTTCACACTATCACAAGTGCAAAAAGTGTTTTTTCCACACTAATACAAGTGCAAAAGTGGTTTCCTGCACCAACACAAGTGCGAAAAGTGGTTTTTCAACAATAACACAAGTGCGAAAAGTGGTTTTTCAACACTAACACAAGTGCGAAAAGTGGTTTTTCCACACTATTACAAGTGCAAAAGTGGTTTCCTGCACCAACACAAGTGCGAAAAGTGGTTTTTCAACACTAACACAAGTGCAAAAAGTGTTTTTTCCACACTAATACAAGTGCAAAAGTGCTTTCCTGCACCAACACAAGTGCGAAAAGTGGTTTTTCAACACTAACACAAGTGCGAAAAGTGGTTTTTCAACACCAACACAAGTGCGAAAAGTGTTTTTTCCATACTAATACAAGTGCAAAAGTGGTTTCCTGCACCAACACTAGTGCGAAAAGTGGTTTTTCAACACTAACACAAGTGCGAAAAGTGGTTTTTCAACATTAACACAAGTGCGAAAAGTGGTTTTTCAACAATAACACAAGTGCGAAAAGTGGTTTTTCCACACTAATACAAGTGCAAAAGTGGTTTCCTGCACCAACACAAGTGCGAAAAGTGGTTTTACAACACTAACACAAGTGCGAAAAGTGGTTTTTCAACACTAACACAAGTGCAAAAAGTGTTTTTTCCACACTAATACAAGTGCAAAAGTGCTTTCCTGCACCAACACAAGTGCGAAAAGTGGTTTTTTCAACACTAACACAAGTGCGAAAAGTGGTTTTTCAACACCAACACAAGTGCGAAAAGTGTTTTTTCCATACTAATACAAGTGCAAAAGTGGTTTCCTGCACCAACACTAGTGCGAAAAGTGGTTTTTCAACACTAACACAAGTGCGAAAAGTGGTTTTTCAACATTAACACAAGTGCGAAAAGTGGTTTTTCAACAATAACACAAGTGCGAAAAGTGGTTTTTCCACACTAATACAAGTGCAAAAGTGGTTTCCTGCACCAACACAAGTGCGAAAAGTGGTTTTACAACACTAACACAAGTGCGAAAAGTGGTTTTTCAACACTATCACAAGTGCAAAAAGTGTTTTTTCCACACTAATACAAGTGCAAAAGTGGTTTCCTGCACCAACACAAGTGCGAAAAGTGGTTTTTCAACACTAACACAAGTGCGAAAAGTGGTTTTTCAACACCAACACAAGTGCGAAAAGTGTTTTTTCCATACTAATACAAGTGCAAAAGTGGTTTCCTGCACCAACACAAGTGCGAAAAGTGGTTTTTCAACACTAACACAAGTGCGAAAAGTGGTTTTTCAACAATAAGACAAGTGCAAAAAGTGGTTTTTCCACACTAATACAAGTGCAAAAGTGGTTTCCTGCACCAACACAAGTGCGAAAAGTGGTTTTTCAACACTAACACAAGTGCGAAAAGTGGTTTTTCAACACTAACACAAGTGCGAAAAGTGGTTTTTCAACAATAAGACAAGTGCGAAAAGTGGTTTTTCCACACTAATACAAGTGCAAAAGTGGTTTCCTGCACCAACACAAGTGCGAAAAGTGGTTTTTCAACACTAACACAAGTGCGAAAAGTGGTTTTTCAACACTATCACAAGTGCAAAAAGTGTTTTTTCCACACTAATACAAGTGCAAAAGTGGTTTCCTGCACCAACACAAGTGCGAAAAGTGGTTTTTCAACACTAACACAAGTGCGAAAAGTGGTTTTTCAACACTAACACAAGTGCGAAAAGTGGTTTTTCAACAATAAGACAAGTGCGAAAAGTGGTTTTTCCACACTAATACAAGTGCAAAAGTGGTTTCCTGCACCAACACAAGTGCGAAAAATGGTTTTTCAACACTAACACAAGTGCGAAAAGTGGTTTTTCAACACTAATACAAGTGCGAAAAGTGGTTTTTCAACACTATCACAAGTGCAAAAAGTGTTTTTTCCACACTAATACAAGTGCAAAAGTGGTTTCCTGCACCAACACAAGTGCGAAAAGTGGTTTTTCAACACTAACACAAGTGCGAAAAGTGGTTTTTCAACACTAACACACGTGCGAAAAGTGTTTTTTCCACACTAATACAAGTGCAAAAGTGGTTTCCTGCACCAACACTAGTGCGAAAAGTGGTTTTTCAACACTAACACAAGTGCGAAAAGTGGTTTTTCAACACTAACACAAGTGCGAAAAGTGGTTTTTCAACAATAATACAAGTGCGAAAAGTGGTTTTTCCACACTAATACAAGTGCAAAAGTGGTTTCCTGCACCAACACAAGTGCGAAAAGTGGTTTTTCAACACTAACACAAGTGCGAAAAGTGGTTTATCAACACTATCACAAGTGCAAAAAGTGTTTTTTCCACACTAATACAAGTGCAAAAGTGGTTTCCTGCACCAACACAAGTGCGAAAAGTGGTTTTTCAACACTAACACAAGTACGAAAAGTGGTTTTTCAACACTAACACAAGTGCGAAAAGTGTTTTTTCCACACTAATACAAGTGCAAAAGTGGTTTCCTGCACCAACACAAGTGCGAAAAGTGGTTTTTCAACACTAACACAAGTGCGAAAAGTGGTTTTTCAACACTAACACAAGTACGAAAAGTGGTTTTTCCACACTAATACAAGTGCAAAAGTGGTTTCCTCCACCAACACAAGTGCGAAAAGTGGTTTTTCAACACTAACACAAGTGCGAAAAGTGGTTTTTCAACACTAATACAAGTGCAAAAGTGGTTTCCTGCACCAACACAAGTGCGAAAAGTGGTTTTTCAACACTATCACAAGTGCAAAAAGTATTTTTTCCACACTAATACAAGTGCAAAAGTGGTTTCCTGCACCAACACAAGTGCGAAAAGTGGTTTTTCAACACTAACACAAGTGCGAAAAGTGGTTTTTTAACACTAACACAAGTGCGAAAAGTGGTTTTTCAACATTAACACAAGTGCGAAAAGTGGTTTTTCACACTATCACAAGTGCAAAAAGTGTTTTTTCCACACTAATACAAGTGCAAAAGTGGTTTCCTGCACCAACACAAGTGCGAAAAGTGGTTTTTCAACAATAACACAAGTGCGAAAAGTGGTTTTTCAACACTAACACAAGTGCGAAAAGTGGTTTTTCCACACTATTACAAGTGCAAAAGTGGTTTCCTGCACCAACACAAGTGCGAAAAGTGGTTTTTCAACACTAACACAAGTGCGAAAAGTGGTTTTTCAACACTATCACAAGTGCAAAAAGTGTTTTTTCCACACTAATACAAGTGCAAAAGTGCTTTCCTGCACCAACACAAGTGCGAAAAGTGGTTTTTCAACACTAACACAAGTGCGAAAAGTGGTTTTTCAACACTATCACAAGTGCAAAAAGTGTTTTTTCCACACTAATACAAGTGCAAAAGTGCTTTCCTGCACCAACACAAGTGCGAAAAGTGGTTTTTCAACACTAACACAAGTGCGAAAAGTGGTTTTTCAACACTAACACAAGTGCGAAAAGTGGATTTTCAACACTATCACAAGTGCAAAAAGTGTTTTTTCCACACTAATACAAGTGCAAAAGTGGTTTCCTGCACCAACACAAATGTGAAAAGTGGTTTTTCAACACTAACACAAGTGCGAAAAGTGGTTTTTCAACACTAACACAAGTGCGAAAAGTGGTTTTTCCACACTAATACAAGTGCAAAAGTGGTTTCCTGCACCAACACAAGTGCGAAAAGTGGTTTTTCAACACTAACACAAGTGCGAAAAGTGGTTTTTCAACAATAAGACAAGTGCGAAAAGTGGTTTTTCCACACTAATACAAGTGCAAAAGTGGTTTCCTGCGCCAACACAAGTGCGAAAAGTGGTTTTTCAACACTAACACAAGTGCGAAAAGTGGTTTTTCAACACTATCACAAGTGCAAAAAGTGTTTTTTCCACACTAATACAAGTGCAAAAGTGGTTTCCTGCACCAACACAAGTGTGAAAAGTGGTTTTTCAACACTAACACAAGTGCGAAAAGTGGTTTTTCAACACTAACACAAGTGCGAAAAGTGGTTTTTCAACAATAAGACAAGTGCGAAAAGTGGTTTTTCCACACTAATACAAGTGCAAAAGTGGTTTCCTGCGCCAACACAAGTGCGAAAAGTGGTTTTTCAACACTAACACAAGTGCGAAAAGTGGTTTTTCAACACTATCACAAGTGCAAAAAGTGTTTTTTCCACACTAATACAAGTGCAAAAGTGGTTTCCTGCACCAACACAAGTGTGAAAAGTGGTTTTTCAACACTAACACAAGTGCGAAAAGTGGTTTTTCAACACTAACACAAGTGCGAAAAGTGGTTTTTCCACACTAATACAAGTGCAAAAGTGGTTTCCTGCACCAACACAAGTGCGAAAAGTGGTTTTTCAACACTATCACAAGTGCAAAAAGTATTTTTTCCACACTAATACAAGTGCAAAAGTGGTTTCCTGCACCAACACAAGTGCGAAAAGTGGTTTTTCAACACTAACACAAGTGCGAAAAGTGGTTTTTTAACACTAACACAAGTGCGAAAAGTGGTTTTTCAACATTAACACAAGTGCGAAAAGTGGTTTTTCACACTATCACAAGTGCAAAAAGTGTTTTTTCCACACTAATACAAGTGCAAAAGTGGTTTCCTGCACCAACACAAGTGCGAAAAGTGGTTTTTCAACAATAACACAAGTGCGAAAAGTGGTTTTTCAACACTAACACAAGTGCGAAAAGTGGTTTTTCCACACTATTACAAGTGCAAAAGTGGTTTCCTGCACCAACACAAGTGCGAAAAGTGGTTTTTCAACACTAACACAAGTGCGAAAAGTGGTTTTTCAACACTATCACAAGTGCAAAAAGTGTTTTTTCCACACTAATACAAGTGCAAAAGTGCTTTCCTGCACTAACACAAGTGCGAAAAGTGGTTTTTCAACACTAACACAAGTGCGAAAAGTGGTTTTTCAACACCAACACAAGTGCGAAAAGTGTTTTTTCCACACTAATACAAGTGCAAAAGTGGTTTCCTGCACCAACACTAGTGCGAAAAGTGGTTTTTCAACACTAACACAAGTGCGAAAAGTGGTTTTTCAACATTAACACAAGTGCGAAAAGTGGTTTTTCAACAATAACACAAGTGCGAAAAGTGGTTTTTCCACACTAATACAAGTGCAAAAGTGGTTTCCTGCACCAACACAAGTGCGAAAAGTGGTTTTTCAACACTAACACAAGTGCGAAAAGTGGTTTTTCAACACTATCACAAGTGCAAAAAGTGTTTTTTCCACACTAATACAAGTGCAAAAGTGGTTTCCTGCACCAACACAAGTGCGAAAAGTGGTTTTTCAACACTAACACAAGTACGAAAAGTGGTTTTTCAACACTAACACAAGTGCGAAAAGTGTTTTTTCCACACTAATACAAGTGCAAAAGTGGTTTCCTGCACCAACACAAGTGCGAAAAGTGGTTTTTCAACACTAACACAAGTGCGAAAAGTGGTTTTTCAACACTAACACACGTGCGAAAAGAGTTTTTTCCACACTAATACAAGTGCAAAAGTGGTTTCCTGCACCAACACTAGTGCGAAAAGTGGTTTTTCAACACTAACACACGTGCGAAAAGTGTTTTTTCCACACTAATACAAGTGCAAAAGTGGTTTCCTGCACCAACACTAGTGCGAAAAGTGGTTTTTCAACACTAACACAAGTGCGAAAAGTGGTTTTTCAACACTAACACAAGTGCGAAAAGTGGTTTTTCAACAATAAGACAAGTGCGAAAAGTGGTTTTTCTACACTAATACAAGTGCAAAAGTGGTTTCCTGCACCAACACAAGTGCGAAAAGTGGTTTTTCAACACTAACACGAGTGCGAAAATGGTTTTTCAACACTAACACAAGTGCGAAAAGTGGTTTTTCCACACTAATACAAGTGCAAAAGTGGTTTCCTGCACCAACACAAGTGCGAAAAGTGGTTTTTCAATACTAACACAAGTGCGAAAAGTGTTTTTTCAACACTAACACAAGTGCGAAAAGTGGTTTTTCCACACTATTACAAGTGCAAAAGTGGTTTCCTGCACCAACACAAGTGCGAAAAGTGGTTTTTCAACACTAACACAAGTGCGAAAAGTGGGTTTTCAACACTAACACAAATGCAAAAAGTGGTTTTTCAACACTATCACAAGTGCAAAAAGTGTTTTTTCCACACTAATACAAGTGCAAAAGTGGTTTCCTGCACCAACACAAGTGCGAAAAGTGGTTTTTCAACACTAACACAAGTGCGAAAAGTGGGTTTTCAACACTAACACAAGTGCGAAAAGTGGTTTTTCAACACTAACACAAGTGCGAAAAGTGGTTTTTCCACACTAATACAAGTGCAAAAGTGGTTTCCTGCACCAACACAAGTGCGAAAAGTGGTTTTTCAACACTAACACAAATGCAAAAAGTGGTTTTTCAACACTATCACAAGTGCAAAAAGTGTTTTTTCCACACTAATACAAGTGCAAAAGTGGTTTCCTGCACCAACACAAGTGCGAAAAGTGGTTTTTTAACACTAACACCAGTGCGAAAAGTGGTTTTTCAACACTAACACAAGTGCGAAAAGTTGTTTTTCCACACTAATACAAGTGCAAAAGTGGTTTCCTGCACCACCACAAGTGCGAAAAGTGGTTTTTCAACACTGACACAAGTGCGAAAAGTGGTTTTTCAACACTAACACAAGTGCGAAAAGTGTTCTTTCCACACTAATACAAGTGCAAAAGTGGTTTCCTGCACCACCACAAGTGCGAAAAGTGGTTTTTCAACACTGACACAAGTGCGAAAAGTGGTTTTTCAACACTAACACAAGTGCGAAAAGTGTTTTTTCCACACTAATACAAGTGCAAAAGTGGTTTACTGCACCAACACAAGTGCGAAAAGTGGTTTTTCCACACTAATACAAGTGCAAAAGTGGTTTCCTGCACCAACACAAGTGCGAAAAGTGGTTTTTCAACACTAACACAAGTGCGAAAAGTGGTTTTTCAACACTAACACAAGTGCGAAAAGTGGGTTTTCAACACTAACACAAGTGCGAAAAGTGGTTTTTCAACACTAACACAAGTGCGAAAAGTGGTTTTTCCACACTAATACAAGTGCAAAACTGGTTTCCTGCACCAACACAAGTGCGAAAAGTGGTTTTTCAACACTAACACAAATGCAAAAAGTGGTTTTTCAACACTATCACAAGTGCAAAAAGTGTTTTTTGCACACTAATACAAGTGCAAAAGTGGTTTCCTGCACCACCACAAGTGCGAAAAGTGGTTTTTCAACACTAACACAAGTGCGAAAAGTGGTTTTTCAACACTAACACAAGTGCGAAAAGTGGTTTTTCCACACTAATACAAGTGCAAAAGTGGTTTCCTGCACCAACACAAGTGCGAAATGTGGTTTTTCAACACTAACACAAGTGCGAAAAGTGGTTTTTCAACACTAACACAAGTGCGAAAAGTGTTTTTTCCACACTAATACAAGTGCAAAAGTGGTTTCCTGCACCAACACAAGTGCGAAAAGTGGTTTTTCAACACTAACACAAGTGCGAAAAGTGGTTTTTCAACACTATCACAAGTGCAAAAAGTGTTTTTTCCACACTAATACAAGTGCAAAAGTGGTTTCCTGCACCAACACAAGTGCGAAAAGTGGTTTTTCAACACTGACACAAGTGCGAAAAGTGGTTTTTCAACACTAACACAAGTGCGAAAAGTGGTTTTTCCACACTAATACAAGTGCAAAAGTGGTTTCCTGCACCAACACAAGTGCGAAAAGTGGTTTTTCAACACTAACACAAGTGCGAAAAGTGGTTTTTCAACACTAAAACAAGTGCAAAAGTGGTTTCCTGCACCAACACAAGTGCGAAAAGTGGTTGTTCAACACTAACACAAGTGCGAAAAGTGGTTTTTCAACTCTAACACAAGTGCGAAAAGTGTTTTTCCACACTAATACAAGTGCAATGTGGTTTCCTGCACCAACACAAGTGCGAAAAGTGGTTTTTCAACACTAACACAAGTGCGAAAAGTGGTTTTTCAACACTAACACAAGTGCGAAAAGTGGTTTTTCCACACTAATACAAGTGCAAAAGTCGTTTCCTGCACCAACACAAGTGCGAAAAGTGGTTTTTCAACACTAACACAAGTGCGAAAAGTGGTTTTTCAACACTTGTGCGAAAAGTAACAACAATAACACACAAGTGCAAAAAGTGTTTTTTCCACACTAATACAAGTGCAAAAGTGGTTTCCTGCACCAACACAAGTGCGAAAAGTGGTTTTTCAACACTAACACCAGTGCGAAAAGTGGTTTTTCAACACTAACACAAGTGCGAAAAGTGGTTTTTCCACACTAATACAAGTGCAAAAGTGGTTTCCTGCACCAACACAAGTGCGAAAAGTGGTTTTTCAACACTATCACAAGTGCAAAAAGTGTTTTTTCCACACTAATACAAGTGCAAAAGCGGTTTCCTGCACCAACACAAGTGTGAAAAGTGGTTTTTCAACACTAACACAAGTGCGAAAAGTGGTTTTTCAACACTAACACAAGTGCGAAAAGTGGTTTTACAACACTAACACAAGTGCGAAAAGTGGTTTTTCCACACTAATACAAGTGCAAAAGTGGTTTCCTGCACCAACACAAGTGCGAAAAGTGGTTTTTCAACACTAACATAAGTGCGAAAAGTGGTTTTTCAACACTATCACAAGTGCAAAAAGTGTTTTTTCAACACTAATACAAGTGCAAAAGTGGTTTCCTGCACCAACACAAGTGCGAAAAGTGGTTTTTCAACACTAACACAAGTGTAAAAAGTGGTTTTTCAACACTAACACAAGTGCGAAAAGTGGTTTTCCACACTAATACAAGTGCAAAAGTTGTTTCCTGCACCAACACAAGTGCGAAAAGTGGTTTTTCAACACTAACACAAGTGCGAAAAGTGGTTTTTCAACACTAACACAAGTGCGAAAAGTGTTTTTTCCACACTAATACAAGTGCAAAAGTGGTTTCCTGCACCAACACAAGTGCGAAAAGTGGTTTTTCAACCCTAACACAAGTGCGAAAAGTGGTTTTTCAACACTAACACAAGTGCGAAAAGTGGTTTTTCAACAATAACACAAGTGCGAAAAGTGGTTTTTCCACACTAATACAAGTGCAAAAGTGGTTTCCTGCACCAACACAAGTGCGAAATGTGGTTATTCAACAATAACACATGTGTGAAAAGTAGTTTTCAACACTCGCACGAGTGTGTAAATTGGTTATTCAACACTGCCACAAGTAAGACAAGTGGTTATTCAACACAAACACAAGTGCAAAAAGTGATTTTTCAACCCTGGCAGAAGTGAGAAGTGGTGATTCAAAACTGACACATGTGCGAAAAGTGATTTTGCAACACTAAGACAAGTGAGACAAGTGGTTTTCAACACTAACACAGTTGAGAAAAGTGGTTTTGTAACACCAGCACAAGTGCGGAAAGTTGTTTTCAACGCTGGCACAATTGCGCAATGTGGTTCTGTAACACTAACACATGGGCAGAAAGTGGTTTTGCAACACTAGGACAAGTGTGGAAAGTTGTTTTCAACTCCAACACAAGTGTGCAGGGTGGGTTTTTCAACACCAGCACAAGTGCGGAAAGTGGTTTTCAACACTAATATGAGTGCTAAAAGTAGTTTTTCAACACCAAGAGTGCGAAAAGTGGTTCTGCAACACCAACATAAGTGCGAAAAGGGTTTTTCAGCACCAATAGGAGTGTGAAAGGTGGTTCTGCAACACCAGCTCAAGTGCCGAAAGTGGTTTTCAACACCAGCACGAGTGCGGAAAGTGTTTTTGCAACAATAAACCATGTTCGAAAAGTGGTTTTCAATGACAGCACAAGTGCGGACAATGGATTTCAATGCCAGCACGAGTCCGAAAAGTGGTTTTGCAACACTAACCCAAGTGCAAAAAGTGGTTTTCAACAACAGCACGAGTTCAGAAAGTGGTTTTTCAACCCTGGCACATGTGAGACAAGTGGTTATTCAACACTAACACATGTGCAAAAAGTGGTTTTCAACGCCAGCACAAGTGCAAAAAGTGGTTTTCAACGCCAGCATAAGTGTCTAAAGTAGTTTTGATACACTAACACAAGTGCGAAGAGTGGTTTTAAATGCCAGCACAAGTGGGGACAATGGTTTTCAATGCTAGCACCTCTCCGAAAAGTGGTTTTGCAATACTAACCCAAGTGCGAAAAGTGGTTTTCAACACCAGCACGAGTGCAGAAGTCGTTTTGCCACACTAGCACGAGTGCGAAATGTAGTTATTCAACAATAACACGTGTGAAAATTAGCTTTCAACACACGCACGAGTGTGTCAAGTGGTTATTCAACACTGCCACAAGTGAGACAAGTGGTTATTCAACACAAACACAAGTGCCAAAAGTGGTTTTTCAACCCTGGCAGAAGTGAGAAGTGGTGATTCAAAACTGACACATGTGCGAAAAGTGATTTTGCAACACTAAGACAAGTGAGACAAGTCGTTTTCAACACTAACACAGTTGAGAAAAGTGGTTTTGTAACACCAGCACAAGTGCAGAAAGTAGTTTTGCAATACTGGCACGAGTGCGGAAAGTTGTTTTCAACGCTGGCACAAGTGCGCAATGTGGTTTTGCAACACTAACACAAGGGCAGAAAGTGGTTTTGCAACACGAGCACAAGGGCAGAAAGTTGTTTTCAATGCTAGCGCGAGTCCGTAAAGTGGTTTTGCAATGGCAACCCAAGTGCGAAAAGTGGTTTTCAACACCAGCACGAGTTCAGAAAGTGGTTTTGCAACACACCCACGAGTGCGAAATGTGGTTATTCAACAATAACACAGGTGTGAAAAGTGGTTTCCAACACTCACATGAGTGTGCAAAGTGGTCACTCAACACTGGCACAAGTGAGACAAGTGGTTTTGCAACACTAACACAAGTGCGGAAAGTGGTTTTCAACACGAACACAAGTGCGAAAAGTGTTTTTGCAACACTAACACAAGTGAACAAGTGGTTATTCAACACTAACACAAGAGCAATAAGTGGTTTTCAACGCCAGGACAAGTGCGAAAAGTGGTTTTCAACACCAACACAAGTGGGAAAAGGGTTTTTCAACACCAATAGGAGTGCGAAAGGTTGTTCTGCAACACCAGCTCAAGTGCGAAAAGTGGTTCTCAACACGAGCACGAGTGTGGAAAGTGGTTTTTCAACACCGGCACAAGTGAGACAAGTGGTTTTTCAACCCTGGCACAAGTGAGACATGTGGTTATTCAACACTGCCACAAGTGCGAAAAGTGGTTTTGTAACACGAAAACAAGTGAGACAAGTGGTTATTCAACACAAACACAAACGCGAAAAGTGGTTTTCAACACTAACGCAAGTGCGGAAAGTAGTTTTCAACCCTGGCACATGTGAGACAAGTGGTTATTCAACACAAAAACATGTGCAAAAAGTGGTTTTTCAACCCTGGCACATGTGAGAAGTGGTGATTCAACACTGACACAAGTGCAAAAAGTGGTTTTGCAACACGAAGACAAGTGAGACAAGTGGTTATTCAACACTGACACAAGTGCGAAAAGTGGTTTTGCAACACTAACACAAGTGAGACAGGTGGTTATTCAACACTAACACTAGTGCAAAAAGTGTTTTTTCAACACTAACACAAGTGCGAAAAGTGGTTTTTCAACACTAACACAAGTGCGAAAAGTGGTTTTTCAACACTAACACAAGTGCGAAAAGTGTTTTTTCCACACTAATACAAGTGCAAAAGTGGTTTCCTGCACCAATACAAGTGCGAAAAGTGGTTTTTCAACACTAACACAAGTGCGAAAAGTGGTTTTTCAACACTATCACAAGTGCAAAAAGTGTTTTTTCCACACTAATACAAGTGCAAAAGTGGTTTACTGCACCAGCACAAGTGCGAAAAGTGGTTTTTCAACACTAACACGAGTGCGAAAATGGTTTTTCAACACTAACACAAGTGCGAAAAGTGGTTTTTCCACACTAATACAAGTGCAAAAGTGGTTTCCTGCACCAACACAAGTGCGAAAAGTGGTTTTTCAATACTAACACAAGTGCGAAAAGTGTTTTTTCAACACTAACACAAGTGCGAAAAGTGGTTTTCCACACTATTACAAGTGCAAAAGTGGTTTCCTGCACCAACACAAGTGCGAAAAGTGGTTTTTCAACACTAACACAAGTGCGAAAAGTGGGTTTTCAACACTAACACAAGTGCGAAAAGTGGTTTTTCAACACTAACACAAGTGCGAAAAGTGGTTTTTCCACACTAATACAAGTGCAAAAGTGGTTTCCTGCACCAACACAAGTGCGAAAAGTGGTTTTTCAACACTAACACAAATGCAAAAAGTGGTTTTTCAACACTATCACAAGTGCAAAAAGTGTTTTTTCCACACTAATACAAGTGCAAAAGTGGTTTCCTGCACCAACACAAGTGCGAAAAGTGGTTTTTCAACACTAACACAAGTGCGAAAAGTGGGTTTTCAACACTAACACAAGTGCGAAAAGTGGTTTTCAACACTAACGCAAGTGCGGAAAGTAGTTTTCAACCCTGGCACATGTGAGACAAGTGGTTATTCAACACAAAAACATGTGCAAAAAGTGGTTTTTCAACCCTGGCACATGTGAGAAGTGGTGATTCAACACTGACACAAGTGCAAAAAGTGGTTTTGCAACACGAAGACAAGTGAGACAAGTGGTTATTCAACACTGACACAAGTGCGAAAAGTGGTTTTGCAACACTAACACAAGTGAGACAGGTGGTTATTCAACACTAACACTAGTGCAAAAAGTGTTTTTTCAACACTAACACAAGTGCGAAAAGTGGTTTTTCAACACTAACACAAGTGCGAAAAGTGGTTTTTCAACACTAACACAAGTGCGAAAAGTGTTTTTTCCACACTAATACAAGTGCAAAAGTGGTTTCCTGCACCAATACAAGTGCGAAAAGTGGTTTTTCAACACTAACACAAGTGCGAAAAGTGGTTTTTCAACACTATCACAAGTGCAAAAAGTGTTTTTTCCACACTAATACAAGTGCAAAAGTGGTTTACTGCACCAACACAAGTGCGAAAAGTGGTTTTTCAACACTAACACGAGTGCGAAAATGGTTTTTCAACACTAACACAAGTGCGAAAAGTGGTTTTTCCACACTAATACAAGTGCAAAAGTGGTTTCCTGCACCAACACAAGTGCGAAAAGTGGTTTTTCAATACTAACACAAGTGCGAAAAGTGTTTTTTCAACACTAACACAAGTGCGAAAAGTGGTTTTTCCACACTATTACAAGTGCAAAAGTGGTTTCCTGCACCAACACAAGTGCGAAAAGTGGTTTTTCAACACTAACACAAGTGCGAAAAGTGGGTTTTCAACACTAACACAAATGCAAAAAGTGGTTTTTCAACACTATCACAAGTGCAAAAAGTGTTTTTTCCACACTAATACAAGTGCAAAAGTGGTTTCCTGCACCAACACAAGTGCGAAAAGTGGTTTTTCAACACTAACACAAGTGCGAAAAGTGGTTTTTCAACACTAACACAAGTGCGAAAAGTGGTTTTACAACACTAACACAAGTGCGAAAAGTGGTTTTTCCACACTAATACAAGTGCAAAAGTGGTTTCCTGCACCAACACAAGTGCGAAAAGTGGTTTTTCAACACTAACATAAGTGCGAAAAGTGGTTTTTCAACACTATCACAAGTGCAAAAAGTGTTTTTTCAACACTAATACAAGTGCAAAAGTGGTTTCCTGCACCAACACAAGTGCGAAAAGTGGTTTTTCAACACTAACACAAGTGTAAAAAGTGGTTTTTCAACACTAACACAAGTGCGAAAAGTGGTTTTCCACACTAATACAAGTGCAAAAGTTGTTTCCTGCACCAACACAAGTGCGAAAAGTGGTTTTTCAACACTAACACAAGTGCGAAAAGTGGTTTTTCAACACTAACACAAGTGCGAAAAGTGTTTTTTCCACACTAATACAAGTGCAAAAGTGGTTTCCTGCACCAACACAAGTGCGAAAAGTGGTTTTTCAACCCTAACACAAGTGCGAAAAGTGGTTTTTCAACACTAACACAAGTGCGAAAAGTGGTTTTTCAACAATAACACAAGTGCGAAAAGTGGTTTTTCCACACTAATACAAGTGCAAAAGTGGTTTCCTGCACCAACACAAGTGCGAAATGTGGTTATTCAACAATAACACATGTGTGAAAAGTAGTTTTCAACACTCGCACGAGTGTGTAAATTGGTTATTCAACACTGCCACAAGTAAGACAAGTGGTTATTCAACACAAACACAAGTGCAAAAAGTGATTTTTCAACCCTGGCAGAAGTGAGAAGTGGTGATTCAAAACTGACACATGTGCGAAAAGTGATTTTGCAACACTAAGACAAGTGAGACAAGTGGTTTTCAACACTAACACAGTTGAGAAAAGTGGTTTTGTAACACCAGCACAAGTGCGGAAAGTTGTTTTCAACGCTGGCACAATTGCGCAATGTGGTTCTGTAACACTAACACATGGGCAGAAAGTGGTTTTGCAACACTAGGACAAGTGTGGAAAGTTGTTTTCAACTCCAACACAAGTGTGCAGGGTGGGTTTTTCAACACCAGCACAAGTGCGGAAAGTGGTTTTCAACACTAATATGAGTGCTAAAAGTAGTTTTTCAACACCAAGAGTGCGAAAAGTGGTTCTGCAACACCAACATAAGTGCGAAAAGGGTTTTTCAGCACCAATAGGAGTGTGAAAGGTGGTTCTGCAACACCAGCTCAAGTGCCGAAAGTGGTTTTCAACACCAGCACGAGTGCGGAAAGTGTTTTTGCAACAATAAACCATGTTCGAAAAGTGGTTTTCAATGACAGCACAAGTGCGGACAATGGATTTCAATGCCAGCACGAGTCCGAAAAGTGGTTTTGCAACACTAACCCAAGTGCAAAAAGTGGTTTTCAACAACAGCACGAGTTCAGAAAGTGGTTTTTCAACCCTGGCACATGTGAGACAAGTGGTTATTCAACACTAACACATGTGCAAAAAGTGGTTTTCAACGCCAGCACAAGTGCAAAAAGTGGTTTTCAACGCCAGCATAAGTGTCTAAAGTAGTTTTGATACACTAACACAAGTGCGAAGAGTGGTTTTAAATGCCAGCACAAGTGGGGACAATGGTTTTCAATGCTAGCACCTCTCCGAAAAGTGGTTTTGCAATACTAACCCAAGTGCGAAAAGTGGTTTTCAACACCAGCACGAGTGCAGAAGTCGTTTTGCCACACTAGCACGAGTGCGAAATGTAGTTATTCAACAATAACACGTGTGAAAATTAGCTTTCAACACACGCACGAGTGTGTCAAGTGGTTATTCAACACTGCCACAAGTGAGACAAGTGGTTATTCAACACAAACACAAGTGCCAAAAGTGGTTTTTCAACCCTGGCAGAAGTGAGAAGTGGTGATTCAAAACTGACACATGTGCGAAAAGTGATTTTGCAACACTAAGACAAGTGAGACAAGTCGTTTTCAACACTAACACAGTTGAGAAAAGTGGTTTTGTAACACCAGCACAAGTGCAGAAAGTAGTTTTGCAATACTGGCACGAGTGCGGAAAGTTGTTTTCAACGCTGGCACAAGTGCGCAATGTGGTTTTGCAACACTAACACAAGGGCAGAAAGTGGTTTTGCAACACGAGCACAAGGGCAGAAAGTTGTTTTCAATGCTAGCGCGAGTCCGTAAAGTGGTTTTGCAATGGCAACCCAAGTGCGAAAAGTGGTTTTCAACACCAGCACGAGTTCAGAAAGTGGTTTTGCAACACACCCACGAGTGCGAAATGTGGTTATTCAACAATAACACAGGTGTGAAAAGTGGTTTCCAACACTCACATGAGTGTGCAAAGTGGTCACTCAACACTGGCACAAGTGAGACAAGTGGTTTTGCAACACTAACACAAGTGCGGAAAGTGGTTTTCAACACGAACACAAGTGCGAAAAGTGTTTTTGCAACACTAACACAAGTGAACAAGTGGTTATTCAACACTAACACAAGAGCAATAAGTGGTTTTCAACGCCAGGACAAGTGCGAAAAGTGGTTTTCAACACCAACACAAGTGGGAAAAGGGTTTTTCAACACCAATAGGAGTGCGAAAGGTTGTTCTGCAACACCAGCTCAAGTGCGAAAAGTGGTTCTCAACACGAGCACGAGTGTGGAAAGTGGTTTTTCAACACCGGCACAAGTGAGACAAGTGGTTTTTCAACCCTGGCACAAGTGAGACATGTGGTTATTCAACACTGCCACAAGTGCGAAAAGTGGTTTTGTAACACGAAAACAAGTGAGACAAGTGGTTATTCAACACAAACACAAACGCGAAAAGTGGTTTTCAACACTAACGCAAGTGCGGAAAGTAGTTTTCAACCCTGGCACATGTGAGACAAGTGGTTATTCAACACAAAAACATGTGCAAAAAGTGGTTTTTCAACCCTGGCACATGTGAGAAGTGGTGATTCAACACTGACACAAGTGCAAAAAGTGGTTTTGCAACACGAAGACAAGTGAGACAAGTGGTTATTCAACACTGACACAAGTGCGAAAAGTGGTTTTGCAACACTAACACAAGTGAGACAGGTGGTTATTCAACACTAACACTAGTGCAAAAAGTGTTTTTTCAACACTAACACAAGTGCGAAAAGTGGTTTTTCAACACTAACACAAGTGCGAAAAGTGGTTTTTCAACACTAACACAAGTGCGAAAAGTGTTTTTTCCACACTAATACAAGTGCAAAAGTGGTTTCCTGCACCAATACAAGTGCGAAAAGTGGTTTTTCAACACTAACACAAGTGCGAAAAGTGGTTTTTCAACACTATCACAAGTGCAAAAAGTGTTTTTTCCACACTAATACAAGTGCAAAAGTGGTTTACTGCACCAGCACAAGTGCGAAAAGTGGTTTTTCAACACTAACACGAGTGCGAAAATGGTTTTTCAACACTAACACAAGTGCGAAAAGTGGTTTTTCCACACTAATACAAGTGCAAAAGTGGTTTCCTGCACCAACACAAGTGCGAAAAGTGGTTTTTCAATACTAACACAAGTGCGAAAAGTGTTTTTTCAACACTAACACAAGTGCGAAAAGTGGTTTTCCACACTATTACAAGTGCAAAAGTGGTTTCCTGCACCAACACAAGTGCGAAAAGTGGTTTTTCAACACTAACACAAGTGCGAAAAGTGGGTTTTCAACACTAACACAAGTGCGAAAAGTGGTTTTTCAACACTAACACAAGTGCGAAAAGTGGTTTTTCCACACTAATACAAGTGCAAAAGTGGTTTCCTGCACCAACACAAGTGCGAAAAGTGGTTTTTCAACACTAACACAAATGCAAAAAGTGGTTTTTCAACACTATCACAAGTGCAAAAAGTGTTTTTTCCACACTAATACAAGTGCAAAAGTGGTTTCCTGCACCAACACAAGTGCGAAAAGTGGTTTTTCAACACTAACACAAGTGCGAAAAGTGGGTTTTCAACACTAACACAAGTGCGAAAAGTGGTTTTCAACACTAACGCAAGTGCGGAAAGTAGTTTTCAACCCTGGCACATGTGAGACAAGTGGTTATTCAACACAAAAACATGTGCAAAAAGTGGTTTTTCAACCCTGGCACATGTGAGAAGTGGTGATTCAACACTGACACAAGTGCAAAAAGTGGTTTTGCAACACGAAGACAAGTGAGACAAGTGGTTATTCAACACTGACACAAGTGCGAAAAGTGGTTTTGCAACACTAACACAAGTGAGACAGGTGGTTATTCAACACTAACACTAGTGCAAAAAGTGTTTTTTCAACACTAACACAAGTGCGAAAAGTGGTTTTTCAACACTAACACAAGTGCGAAAAGTGGTTTTTCAACACTAACACAAGTGCGAAAAGTGTTTTTTCCACACTAATACAAGTGCAAAAGTGGTTTCCTGCACCAATACAAGTGCGAAAAGTGGTTTTTCAACACTAACACAAGTGCGAAAAGTGGTTTTTCAACACTATCACAAGTGCAAAAAGTGTTTTTTCCACACTAATACAAGTGCAAAAGTGGTTTACTGCACCAACACAAGTGCGAAAAGTGGTTTTTCAACACTAACACGAGTGCGAAAATGGTTTTTCAACACTAACACAAGTGCGAAAAGTGGTTTTTCCACACTAATACAAGTGCAAAAGTGGTTTCCTGCACCAACACAAGTGCGAAA
>NW_027618516.1:0-70216 GCF_964187855.1 Myxine glutinosa | reverse complement strand
TCCTGCACCAACACAAGTGCGAAAAGTGGTTTTTCAACACTAACACAAGTGCGAAAAGTGGTTTTTCAACACTATCACAAGTGCAAAAAGTGTTTTTCCACACTAATACAAGTGCAAAAGTGGTTTCCTGCACCAACACAAGTGCGAAAAGTTGTTTTTCAACACTATCACAAGTGCGAAAAGTGGTTTTTCAACACTAACACAAGTGCGAAAAGTGGTTTTTCAACACTAACACAAGTGCGAAAAGTGGTTTTTCCACACTAATACAAGTGCAAAAGTGGTTTCCTGCACCAACACAAGTGCGAAAAGTGGTTTTTCAACACTAACACAAGTTCGAAAAGTGGTTTTTCAACACTATCACAAGTGCAAAAAGTGTTTTTTCCACACTAATACAAGTGCAAAAGTGGTTTCCTGCACCAACACAAGTGCGAAAAGTGGTTTTTCAACACTAACACAAGTGCGAAAAGTGGTTTTTCAACACTATCACAAGTGCAAAAAGTGTTTTTTCAACACTAACACAAGTGCGAAAAGTGGTTTTTCCACACTAATACAAGTGCAAAAGTGGTTTCCTGCACCAACACAATTGCGAAAAGTGGTTTTTCAACACTAACACAAGTGCGAAAAGTGGTTTTTCAACACTATCACAAGTGCGAAAAGTGGTTTCCTGCACTAACACAAGTGCAAAAGTGGTTTTTCAACACTATCACAAGTGCGAAAAGTGGTTTTTCAACACTATCACAAGTGCAAAAAGTGTTTTTTCCACACTAATACAAGTGCAAAAGTGGTTTCCTGCACCAACACAAGTGCGAAAAGTGGTTTTTCAACACTAACACAAGTGCGAAAAGTGGTTTTTCAACACTAACACAAGTGCAAAAAGTGGTTTTTTCCACACTAATACAAGTGCAAAAGTGGTTTCCTGCACCAACACAAGTGCGAAAAGTGGTTTTTCAACACTAACACAAGTGCGAAGTGGTTTTTTCCACACTAATACAAGTGCAAAAGTGGTTTCCTGCACCAACACAAGTGCGAAAAGTGGTTTTTCAACACTATCACAAGTGCGAAAAGTGGTTTTTCAACACTAACACAAGTGCGAAAAGTGTTTTTTCCACACTAATACAAGTGCAAAAGTGGTTTCCTGCATCAACACAAGTGCGAAAAGTGGTTTTTCAACACTAACACAAGTGCGAAAAGTGGTTTTTCAACACTATCACAAGTGCAAAAAGTGTTTTTCCACACTAATACAAGTGCAAAAGTGGTTTCCTGCACCAACACAAGTGCGAAAAGTTGTTTTTCAACACTATCACAAGTGCGAAAAGTGGTTTTTCAACACTAACACAAGTGCGAAAAGTGGTTTTTCAACACTAACACAAGTGCGAAAAGTGGTTTTTCCACACTAATACAAGTGCAAAAGTGGTTTCCTGCACCAACACAAGTGCAAAAAGTGGTTTTTCAACACTAACACAAGTTCGAAAAGTGGTTTTTCAACACTATCACAAGTGCAAAAAGTGTTTTTTCCACACTAATACAAGTGCAAAAGTGGTTTCCTGCACCAACACAAGTGCGAAAAGTGGTTTTTCAACACTAACACAAGTGCGAAAAGTGGTTTTTCAACACTATCACAAGTGCAAAAAGTGTTTTTTCAACACTAACACAAGTGCGAAAAGTGGTTTTTCCACACTAATACAAGTGCAAAAGTGGTTTCCTGCACCAACACAAGTGCGAAAAGTGGTTTTTCAACACTAACACAAGTGCGAAAAGTGGTTTTTCAACACTAATACAATTGCAAAAGTGGTTTCCTGCACCAACACAAATGCAAAAAGTGGTTTTTCAACACTAACACAAGTGCGAAAAGTGGTTTTTCCACACTAATACAAGTGCAAAAGTGGTTTCCTGCACCAACACAATTGCGAAAAGTGGTTTTTCAACACTAACACAAGTGCGAAAAGTGGTTTTTCAACACTATCACATGTGCAAAAAGTGTTTTTTCCACACTAATACAAGTGCAAAAGTGGTTTTCTGCACCAACACAAGTGCGAAAAGTGGTTTTTCAACACTAACACAAGTGCAAAAAGTGGTTTTTCCACACTAATACAAGTGCAAAAGTGGTTTCCTGCACCAACACAAGTGCGAAAAGTGGTTTTTCAACACTAACACAAGTGCGAAAAGTGGTTTTTCAACACTAACACAAGTGCGAAAAGTGGTTTTTCAACACTAACACAAGTGCGAAAAGTGGTTTTTCAACACTAACACAAGTGCGAAAAGTGGTTTTTCAACACTAACACAAGTGCGAAAAGTGGTTTTTCAACACTATCACAAGTGCAAAAAGTGGTTTTTCCACACTACTACAAGTGCAAAAGTGGTTTCCTGCACCAACACAAGTGCGAAAAGTGGTTTTTCAACACTAATACAAGTGCGAAAAGTGGTTTTTCAACACTAACACAAGTGCGAAAAGTGGTTTTTCCACACTAACACAAGTGCAAAAAGTGGTTTTTCCACTCTAATACAAGTGCAAAAGTGGTTTCCTGCACCAACACAAGTGCGAAAAGTGGTTTTTCGACACTAACACAAGTGCGAAATGTGGTTTTTCAACACTATCACAAGTGCAAAAAGTGTTTTTTCCACACTAATACAAGTGCAAAAGTGGTTTCCTGCACCAACACAATTGCGAAAAGTGGTTTTTCAACACTAACACAAGTGCGAAAAGTGGTTTTTCAACACTATCACATGTGCAAAAAGTGTTTTTTCCACACTAATACAAGTGCAAAAGTGGTTTCCTGCACCAACACAAGTGCGAAAAGTGGTTTTTCAACAGTAACACAAGTGCGAAAAGTGGTTTTTCCACACTAATACAAGTGCAAAAGTGGTTTCCTGCACCAACACAAGTGCGAAAAGTGGTTTTTCAACACTAACACAAGTGCGAAAAGTGGTTTTTCAACACTAACACAAGTGCGAAAAGTGGTTTTTCAACACTAACACAAGTGCGAAAAGTGGTTTTTCAACACTAACACAAGTGCGAAAAGTGGTTTTTCAACACTAATACAAGTGCAAAAGTGGTTTCCTGCACCAACACAAGTGCGGAAAGTGGTTTTTCAACACTAACACAAGTGCGAAAAGTCGTTTTTCAACACTATCACAAGTGCAAAAAGTGGTTTTTCCACACTAATACAAGTGCAAAAGTGGTTTCCTGCACCAACACAAGTGCGAAAAGTGGTTTTTCAACACTAACACAAGTGTGAAAAGTGGTTTTTCAACACTAACACAAGTGCGAAAAGTGGTTTTTCCACACTAATACAAGTGCAAAAGTGGTTTCCTGCACCAACACAAGTGCGAAAAGTGGTTTTTCAACACTAACACAAGTGCGAAAAGTGGTTTTTCAACACTATCACAAGTGCAAAAAGTGTTTTTCCACACTAATACAAGTGCAAAAGTGGTTTCCTGCACCAACACAAGTGCGAAAAGTTGTTTTTCAACACTATCACAAGTGCGAAAAGTGGTTTTTCAACACTAACACAAGTGCGAAAAGTGGTTTTTCAACACTAACACAAGTGCGAAAAGTGGTTTTTCCACACTAATACAAGTGCAAAAGTGGTTTCCTGCACCAACACAAGTGCGAAAAGTGGTTTTTCAACACTAACACAAGTTCGAAAAGTGGTTTTTCAACACTATCACAAGTGCAAAAAGTGTTTTTTCCACACTAATACAAGTGCAAAAGTGGTTTCCTGCACCAACACAAGTGCGAAAAGTGGTTTTTCAACACTAACACAAGTGCGAAAAGTGGTTTTTCAACACTATCACAAGTGCAAAAAGTGTTTTTTCAACACTAACACAAGTGCGAAAAGTGGTTTTTCCACACTAATACAAGTGCAAAAGTGGTTTCCTGCACCAACACAAGTGCGAAAAGTGTTTTTTCAACACTAACACAAGTGCGAAAAGTGGTTTTTCAACACTAATACAATTGCAAAAGTGGTTTCCTGCACCAACACAAATGCGAAAAGTGGTTTTTCAACACTAACACAAGTGCGAAAAGTGGTTTTTCCACACTAATACAAGTGCAAAAGTGGTTTCCTGCATCAACACAAGTGCGAAAAGTGGTTTTTCGACACTAACACAAGTGCGAAAAGTGGTTTTTCAACACTATCACAAGTGCAAAAAGTGTTTTTTCCACACTAATACAAGTGCAAAAGTGGTTTCCTGCACCAACACAATTGCGAAAAGTGGTTTCTCAACACCAACACAAGTGCAAAAAGTGGTTTTTCAACACTATCACATGTGCAAAAAGTGTTTTTTCCACACTAATACAAGTGCAAAAGTGGTTTCCTGCACCAACACAAGTGCGAAAAGTGGATTTTCAACACAAACACAAGTGCAAAAAGTGGTTTTTCCACACTAATACAAGTGCAAAAGTGGTTTCCTGCACCAACACAAGTGCGAAAAGTGGTTTTTCAACACTAACACAAGTGCGAAAAGTGGTTTTTCAACACTAACAGTCTAACACAAGTGCGAAAAGTGTTTTTTCCACACTAATACAAGTGCAAAAGTGGTTTCCTGCACCAACACAAGTGCGAAAAGTGGTTTTTCAACACTAACACAAGTGCGAAAAGTGGTTTTTCCACACTAATACAAGTGCAAAAGTGGTTTCCTGCACCAACACAAGTGCAAAAAGTGGTTTTTCAACACTAACACAAGTGCGAAAAGTGGTTTTTCCACACTAATACAAGTGCAAAAGTGGTTTCCTGCACCAACACATGTGCGAAAAGTGGTTTTTCAACACAAACACAAGTGCAAAAAGTGGTTTTTCAACACTATCACAAGTGCAAAAAGTGTTTTTCCCACACTAATACAAGTGCAAAAGTGGTTTCCTGCACCAACACAATTGCGAAAAGTGGTTTTTCAACACTAACACAAGTGCGAAAAGTGGTTTTTCAACACTATCACAAGTGCAAAAAGTGTTTTTTCCACACTAATACAAGTGCAAAAGTGGTTTTCCTGCACCAACACAAGTGTGAAAAGTGGTTTTTCAACACTAACACAAGTGCGAAAAGTGGTTTTTCAACACTAACACAACTGCGAAAAGTGGTTTTTCCACACTAATACAAGTGCAAAAGTGGTTTCCTGCACCAACACAATTGCGAAAAGTGGTTTTTCAACACTAACACAAGTGCGAAAAGTAGTTTTTCAACACTATCACAACTGCAAAAAGTGTTTTTTCCCCACTAATACAAGTGCAAAAGTGGTTTCCTGCACCAACACAAGTGTGAAAAGTGGTTTTTCAACACTAACACAAGTGCGAAAAGTGGTTTTTCAACACTAACACAACTGCGAAAAGTGGTTTTTCCACACTAATACAAGTGCAAAAGTGGTTTCCTGCACCAACACAAGTGCGAAAAGTGGTTTTTCAACACTAACACAAGTGTGAAAAGTAGTTTTTCAACACTATCGCAAGTGCAAAAAGTGTTTTTTCCACACTAATACAAGTGCAAAAGTGGTTTCCTGCACCAACACAAGTGCGAAAAGTGGTTTTTCAACACTATCACAAGTGCGAAAAGTGGTTTTTCAACACTAACACAAGTGCGAAAAGTGTTTTTTCCACACTAATACAAGTGCAAAAGTGGTTTCCTGCATCAACACAAGTGCGAAAAGTGGTTTTTCAACACTAACACAAGTGCGAAAAGTGGTTTTTCAACACTATCACAAGTGCAAAAAGTGTTTTTCCACACTAATACAAGTGCAAAAGTGGTTTCCTGCACCAACACAAGTGCGAAAAGTTGTTTTTCAACACTATCACAAGTGCGAAAAGTGGTTTTTCAACACTAACACAAGTGCGAAAAGTGGTTTTTCAACACTAACACAAGTGCGAAAAGTGGTTTTTCCACACTAATACAAGTGCAAAAGTGGTTTCCTGCACCAACACAAGTGCAAAAAGTGGTTTTTCAACACTAACACAAGTTCGAAAAGTGGTTTTTCAACACTATCACAAGTGCAAAAAGTGTTTTTTCCACACTAATACAAGTGCAAAAGTGGTTTCCTGCACCAACACAAGTGCGAAAAGTGGTTTTTCAACACTAACACAAGTGCGAAAAGTGGTTTTTCAACACTATCACAAGTGCAAAAAGTGTTTTTTCAACACTAACACAAGTGCGAAAAGTGGTTTTTCCACACTAATACAAGTGCAAAAGTGGTTTCCTGCACCAACACAAGTGCGAAAAGTGGTTTTTCAACACTAACACAAGTGCGAAAAGTGGTTTTTCAACACTAATACAATTGCAAAAGTGGTTTCCTGCACCAACACAAATGCGAAAAGTGGTTTTTCAACACTAACACAAGTGCGAAAAGTGGTTTTTCCACACTAATACAAGTGCAAAAGTGGTTTCCTGCACCAACACAATTGCGAAAAGTGGTTTTTCAACACTAACACAAGTGCGAAAAGTGGTTTTTCAACACTATCACATGTGCAAAAAGTGTTTTTTCCACACTAATACAAGTGCAAAAGTGGTTTTCTGCACCAACACAAGTGCGAAAAGTGGTTTTTCAACACTAACACAAGTGCGAAAAGTGGTTTTTCAACACTAACACAAGTGCGAAAAGTGGTTTTTCAACACTATCACAAGTGCAAAAAGAGTTTTTTCCACACTAATACAAGTGCAAAAGTGGTTTCCTGCACCAACACAAGTGCGAAAAGTGGTTTTTCCACACTAATACAAGTGCAAAAGTGGTTTCCTGCACCAACACAATTGCGAAAAGTGGTTTCTCAACACCAACACAAGTGCAAAAAGTTGTTTTTCAACACTATCACATGTGCAAAAAGTGTTTTTTCCACACTAATACAAGTGCAAAAGTGGTTTCCTGCACCAACACAAGTGCGAAAAGTGGATTTTCAACACAAACACAAGTGCAAAAAGTGGTTTTTCCACACTAATACAAGTGCAAAAGTGGTTTCCTGCACCAACACAAGTGCGAAAAGTGGTTTTTCAACACTAACACAAGTGCGAAAAGTGGTTTTTCAACACTAACAGTCTAACACAAGTGCGAAAAGTGTTTTTTCCACACTAATACAAGTGCAAAAGTGGTTTCCTGCACCAACACAAGTGCGAAAAGTGGTTTTTCAACACTAACACAAGTGCGAAAAGTGGTTTTTCCACACTAATACAAGTGCAAAAGTGGTTTCCTGCACCAACACAAGTGCAAAAAGTGGTTTTTCAACACTAACACAAGTGCGAAAAGTGGTTTTTCCACACTAATACAAGTGCAAAAGTGGTTTCCTGCACCAACACATGTGCGAAAAGTGGTTTTTCAACACAAACACAAGTGCAAAAAGTGGTTTTTCAACACTATCACAAGTGCAAAAAGTGTTTTTCCCACACTAATACAAGTGCAAAAGTGGTTTCCTGCACCAACACAATTGCGAAAAGTGGTTTTTCAACACTAACACAAGTGCGAAAAGTGGTTTTTCAACACTATCACAAGTGCAAAAAGTGTTTTTTCCACACTAATACAAGTGCAAAAGTGGTTTTCCTGCACCAACACAAGTGTGAAAAGTGGTTTTTCAACACTAACACAAGTGCGAAAAGTGGTTTTTCAACACTAACACAACTGCGAAAAGTGGTTTTTCCACACTAATACAAGTGCAAAAGTGGTTTCCTGCACCAACACAATTGCGAAAAGTGGTTTTTCAACACTAACACAAGTGCGAAAAGCAGTTTTTCAACACTATCACAACTGCAAAAAGTGTTTTTTCCCCACTAATACAAGTGCAAAAGTGGTTTCCTGCACCAACACAAGTGTGAAAAGTGGTTTTTCAACACTAACACAAGTGCGAAAAGTGGTTTTTCAACACTAACACAACTGCGAAAAGTGGTTTTTCCACACTAATACAAGTGCAAAAGTGGTTTCCTGCACCAACACAAGTGCGAAAAGTGGTTTTTCAACACTAACACAAGTGTGAAAAGTAGTTTTTCAACACTATCGCAAGTGCAAAAAGTGTTTTTTCCACACTAATACAAGTGCAAAAGTGGTTTCCTGCACCAACACAAGTGCGAAAAGTGGTTTTTCAACACTATCACAAGTGCGAAAAGTGGTTTTTCAACACTAACACAAGTGCGAAAAGTGTTTTTTTCCACACTAATACAAGTGCAAAAGTGGTTTCCTGCATCAACACAAGTGCGAAAAGTGGTTTTTCAACACTAACACAAGTGCGAAAAGTGGTTTTTCAACACTATCACAAGTGCAAAAAGTGTTTTTCCACACTAATACAAGTGCAAAAGTGGTTTCCTGCACCAACACAAGTGCGAAAAGTTGTTTTTCAACACTATCACAAGTGCGAAAAGTGGTTTTTCAACACTAACACAAGTGCGAAAAGTGGTTTTTCAACACTAACACAAGTGCGAAAAGTGGTTTTTCCACACTAATACAAGTGCAAAAGTGGTTTCCTGCACCAACACAAGTGCAAAAAGTGGTTTTTCAACACTAACACAAGTTCGAAAAGTGGTTTTTCAACACTATCACAAGTGCAAAAAGTGTTTTTTTTTCCACACTAATACAAGTGCAAAAGTGGTTTCCTGCACCAACACAAGTGCGAAAAGTGGTTTTTCAACACTAACACAAGTGCGAAAAGTGGTTTTTCAACACTATCACAAGTGCAAAAAGTGTTTTTTCAACACTAACACAAGTGCGAAAAGTGGTTTTTCCACACTAATACAAGTGCAAAAGTGGTTTCCTGCACCAACACAAGTGCGAAAAGTGGTTTTTCAACACTAACACAAGTGCGAAAAGTGGTTTTTCAACACTAATACAATTGCAAAAGTGGTTTCCTGCACCAACACAAATGCGAAAAGTGGTTTTTCAACACTAACACAAGTGCGAAAAGTGGTTTTTCAACACTAACACAAGTGCGAAAAGTGGTTTTTCAACACTATCACAAGTGCGAAAAGTGGTTTTTCAACACTAATACAATTGCAAAAGTGGTTTTCTGCACCAACACAAGTGCGAAAAGTGGTTTTTCAACACTAACACAAGTGCGAAAAGTGGTTTTTCAACACTAACACAAGTGCGAAAAGTGGTTTTTCAACACTAACACAAGTGCGAAAAGTGGTTTTTCCACACTAATACAAGTGCAAAAGTGGTTTCCTGCACCAACACAAGTGCGAAAAGTGGTTTTTCAACACTAACACAAGTGCGAAAAGTGGTTTTTCAACACTAATACAATTGCAAAAGTGGTTTCCTGCACCAACACAAATGCGAAAAGTGGTTTTTCAACACTAACACAAGTGCGAAAAGTGGTTTTTCAACACTAACACAAGTGCGAAAAGTGGTTTTTCAACACTATCACAAGTGCGAAAAGTGGTTTTTCAACACTAATACAATTGCAAAAGTGGTTTTCTGCACCAACACAAGTGCGAAAAGTGGTTTTTCAACACTAACACAAGTGCGAAAAGTGGTTTTTCAACACTAACACAAGTGCGAAAAGTGGTTTTTCAACACTAACACAAGTGCGAAAAGTGGTTTTTCAACACTATCACAAGTGCAAAATGTGTTTTTCCCACACTAATACAAGTGCAAAAGTGGTTTCCTGCACCAACACAAGTGCAAAAAGTGGTTTTTCAACACTAACACAAGTGCGAAAAGTGGTTTTTCAACACTATCACAAGTGCAAAAAGTGTTTTTTCAACACTAACACAAGTGCGAAAAGTGGTTTTTCCACACTAATACAAGTGCAAAAGTGGTTTCCTGCACCAACACAAGTGCGAAAAGTGGTTTTTCAACACTAACACAAGTGCGAAAAGTGGTTTTTCAACACTAATACAATTGCAAAAGTGGTTTCCTGCACCAACACAAATGCGAAAAGTGGTTTTTCAACACTAACACAAGTGCGAAAAGTGGTTTTTCCACACTAATACAATTGCAAAAGTGGTTTCCTGCACCAACACAAGTGCGAAAAGTGGTTTTTCGACACTAACACAAGTGCGAAAAGTGGTTTTCAACACTATCACAAGTGCAAAAAGTGTTTTTTCCACACTAATACAAGTGCAAAAGTGGTTTCCTGCACCAACACAAGTGCGAAAAGTGGTTTTTCAACACTAACACAAGTGCGAAAAGTGGTTTTTCAACACTAACACAAGTGCGAAAAGTGTTTTTTCCACACTAATACAAGTGCAAAAGTGGTTTCCTGCACCAACACAAGTGCGAAAAGTGGTTTTTCAACACTAACACAAGTGCGAAAAGTGGTTTTTCAACACCAACACAAGTGCGAAAAGTGGTTTTTCAACACTAACACAAGTGCGAAAAGTGGTTTTTCCACACTAATACAAGTGCAAAAGTGGTTTCCTGCACAAACACAAGTGCAAAAAGTGGTTTTTCAACACTATCACATGTGCAAAAAGTGTTTTTTCCACACTAATACAAGTGCAAAAGTGGTTTCCTGCACCAACACAAGTGCGAAAAGTGGATTTTCAACACAAACACAAGTGCAAAAAGTGGTTTTTCCACACTAATACAAGTGCAAAAGTGGTTTCCTGCACCAACACAAGTGCGAAAAGTGGTTTTTCAACACTAACACAAGTGCGAAAAGTGGTTTTTCAACACTAACAGTCTAACACAAGTGCGAAAAGTGTTTTTTCCACACTAATACAAGTGCAAAAGTGGTTTCCTGCACCAACACAAGTGCGAAAAGTGGTTTTTCAACACTAACACAAGTGCGAAAAGTGGTTTTTCCACACTAATACAAGTGCAAAAGTGGTTTCCTGCACCAACACAAGTGCAAAAAGTGGTTTTTCAACACTAACACAAGTGCGAAAAGTGGTTTTTCCACACTAATACAAGTGCAAAAGTGGTTTCCTGCACCAACACATGTGCGAAAAGTGGTTTTTCAACACAAACACAAGTGCAAAAAGTGGTTTTTCAACACTATCACAAGTGCAAAAAGTGTTTTTCCCACACTAATACAAGTGCAAAAGTGGTTTCCTGCACCAACACAATTGCGAAAAGTGGTTTTTCAACACTAACACAAGTGCGAAAAGTGGTTTTTCAACACTATCACAAGTGCAAAAAGTGTTTTTTCCACACTAATACAAGTGCAAAAGTGGTTTTCCTGCACCAACACAAGTGTGAAAAGTGGTTTTTCAACACTAACACAAGTGCGAAAAGTGGTTTTTCAACACTAACACAACTGCGAAAAGTGGTTTTTCCACACTAATACAAGTGCAAAAGTGGTTTCCTGCACCAACACAATTGCGAAAAGTGGTTTTTCAACACTAACACAAGTGCGAAAAGTAGTTTTTCAACACTATCACAACTGCAAAAAGTGTTTTTTCCCCACTAATACAAGTGCAAAAGTGGTTTCCTGCACCAACACAAGTGTGAAAAGTGGTTTTTCAACACTAACACAAGTGCGAAAAGTGGTTTTTCAACACTAACACAACTGCGAAAAGTGGTTTTTCCACACTAATACAAGTGCAAAAGTGGTTTCCTGCACCAACACAAGTGCGAAAAGTGGTTTTTCAACACTAACACAAGTGTGAAAAGTAGTTTTTCAACACTATCGCAAGTGCAAAAAGTGTTTTTTCCACACTAATACAAGTGCAAAAGTGGTTTCCTGCACCAACACAAGTGCGAAAAGTGGTTTTTCAACACTATCACAAGTGCGAAAAGTGGTTTTTCAACACTAACACAAGTGCGAAAAGTGTTTTTTCCACACTAATACAAGTGCAAAAGTGGTTTCCTGCATCAACACAAGTGCGAAAAGTGGTTTTTCAACACTAACACAAGTGCGAAAAGTGGTTTTTCCACACTAATACAAGTGCAAAAGTGGTTTCCTGCACCAACACATGTGCGAAAAGTGGTTTTTCAACACAAACACAAGTGCAAAAAGTGGTTTTTCAACACTATCACAAGTGCAAAAAGTGTTTTTTCCACACTAATACAAGTGCAAAAGTGGTTTCCTGCACCAACACAAGTGCGAAAAGTGGTTTTTCAACACTATCACAAGTGCGAAAAGTGGTTTTTCAACACTAACACAAGTGCGAAAAGTGTTTTTTCCACACTAATACAAGTGCAAAAGTGGTTTCCTGCATCAACACAAGTGCGAAAAGTGGTTTTTCAACACTAACACAAGTGCGAAAAGTGGTTTTTCAACACTATCACAAGTGCAAAAAGTGTTTTTCCACACTAATACAAGTGCAAAAGTGGTTTCCTGCACCAACACAAGTGCGAAAAGTTGTTTTTCAACACTATCACAAGTGCGAAAAGTGGTTTTTCAACACTAACACAAGTGCGAAAAGTGGTTTTTCAACACTAACACAAGTGCGAAAAGTGGTTTTTCCACACTAATACAAGTGCAAAAGTGGTTTCCTGCACCAACACAAGTGCAAAAAGTGGTTTTTCAACACTAACACAAGTTCGAAAAGTGGTTTTTCAACACTATCACAAGTGCAAAAAGTGTTTTTTCCACACTAATACAAGTGCAAAAGTGGTTTCCTGCACCAACACAAGTGCGAAAAGTGGTTTTTCAACACTAACACAAGTGCGAAAAGTGGTTTTTCAACACTATCACAAGTGCAAAAAGTGTTTTTTCAACACTAACACAAGTGCGAAAAGTGGTTTTTCCACACTAATACAAGTGCAAAAGTGGTTTCCTGCACCAACACAAGTGCGAAAAGTGGTTTTTCAACACTAACACAAGTGCGAAAAGTGGTTTTTCAACACTAATACAATTGCAAAAGTGGTTTCCTGCACCAACACAAATGCGAAAAGTGGTTTTTCAACACTAACACAAGTGCGAAAAGTGGTTTTTCAACACTAACACAAGTGCGAAAAGTGGTTTTTCAACACTATCACAAGTGCGAAAAGTGGTTTTTCAACACTAATACAATTGCAAAAGTGGTTTTCTGCACCAACACAAGTGCGAAAAGTGGTTTTTCAACACTAACACAAGTGCGAAAAGTGGTTTTTCAACACTAACACAAGTGCGAAAAGTGGTTTTTCAACACTAACACAAGTGCGAAAAGTGGTTTTTCCACACTAATACAAGTGCAAAAGTGGTTTCCTGCACCAACACAAGTGCGAAAAGTGGTTTTTCAACACTAACACAAGTGCGAAAAGTGGTTTTTCAACACTAATACAATTGCAAAAGTGGTTTCCTGCACCAACACAAATGCGAAAAGTGGTTTTTCAACACTAACACAAGTGCGAAAAGTGGTTTTTCAACACTAACACAAGTGCGAAAAGTGGTTTTTCAACACTATCACAAGTGCGAAAAGTGGTTTTTCAACACTAATACAATTGCAAAAGTGGTTTTCTGCACCAACACAAGTGCGAAAAGTGGTTTTTCAACACTAACACAAGTGCGAAAAGTGGTTTTTCAACACTAACACAAGTGCGAAAAGTGGTTTTTCAACACTAACACAAGTGCGAAAAGTGGTTTTTCAACACTATCACAAGTGCAAAATGTGTTTTTCCCACACTAATACAAGTGCAAAAGTGGTTTCCTGCACCAACACAAGTGCAAAAAGTGGTTTTTCAACACTAACACAAGTGCGAAAAGTGGTTTTTCAACACTATCACAAGTGCAAAAAGTGTTTTTTCAACACTAACACAAGTGCGAAAAGTGGTTTTTCCACACTAATACAAGTGCAAAAGTGGTTTCCTGCACCAACACAAGTGCGAAAAGTGGTTTTTCAACACTAACACAAGTGCGAAAAGTGGTTTTTCAACACTAATACAATTGCAAAAGTGGTTTCCTGCACCAACACAAATGCGAAAAGTGGTTTTTCAACACTAACACAAGTGCGAAAAGTGGTTTTTCCACACTAATACAATTGCAAAAGTGGTTTCCTGCACCAACACAAGTGCGAAAAGTGGTTTTTCGACACTAACACAAGTGCGAAAAGTGGTTTTCAACACTATCACAAGTGCAAAAAGTGTTTTTTCCACACTAATACAAGTGCAAAAGTGGTTTCCTGCACCAACACAAGTGCGAAAAGTGGTTTTTCAACACTAACACAAGTGCGAAAAGTGGTTTTTCAACACTAACACAAGTGCGAAAAGTGTTTTTTCCACACTAATACAAGTGCAAAAGTGGTTTCCTGCACCAACACAAGTGCGAAAAGTGGTTTTTCAACACTAACACAAGTGCGAAAAGTGGTTTTTCAACACCAACACAAGTGCGAAAAGTGGTTTTTCAACACTAACACAAGTGCGAAAAGTGGTTTTTCCACACTAATACAAGTGCAAAAGTGGTTTCCTGCACAAACACAAGTGCAAAAAGTGGTTTTTCAACACTATCACATGTGCAAAAAGTGTTTTTTCCACACTAATACAAGTGCAAAAGTGGTTTCCTGCACCAACACAAGTGCGAAAAGTGGATTTTCAACACAAACACAAGTGCAAAAAGTGGTTTTTCCACACTAATACAAGTGCAAAAGTGGTTTCCTGCACCAACACAAGTGCGAAAAGTGGTTTTTCAACACTAACACAAGTGCGAAAAGTGGTTTTTCAACACTAACAGTCTAACACAAGTGCGAAAAGTGTTTTTTCCACACTAATACAAGTGCAAAAGTGGTTTCCTGCACCAACACAAGTGCGAAAAGTGGTTTTTCAACACTAACACAAGTGCGAAAACTGGTTTTTCCACACTAATACAAGTGCAAAAGTGGTTTCCTGCACCAACACAAGTGCAAAAAGTGGTTTTTCAACACTAACACAAGTGCGAAAAGTGGTTTTTCCACACTAATACAAGTGCAAAAGTGGTTTCCTGCACCAACACATGTGCGAAAAGTGGTTTTTCAACACAAACACAAGTGCAAAAAGTGGTTTTTCAACACTATCACAAGTGCAAAAAGTGTTTTTCCCACACTAATACAAGTGCAAAAGTGGTTTCCTGCACCAACACAATTGCGAAAAGTGGTTTTTCAACACTAACACAAGTGCGAAAAGTGGTTTTTCAACACTATCACAAGTGCAAAAAGTGTTTTTTCCACACTAATACAAGTGCAAAAGTGGTTTTCCTGCACCAACACAAGTGTGAAAAGTGGTTTTTCAACACTAACACAAGTGCGAAAAGTGGTTTTTCAACACTAACACAACTGCGAAAAGTGGTTTTTCCACACTAATACAAGTGCAAAAGTGGTTTCCTGCACCAACACAATTGCGAAAAGTGGTTTTTCAACACTAACACAAGTGCGAAAAGTAGTTTTTCAACACTATCACAACTGCAAAAAGTGTTTTTTCCCCACTAATACAAGTGCAAAAGTGGTTTCCTGCACCAACACAAGTGTGAAAAGTGGTTTTTCAACACTAACACAAGTGCGAAAAGTGGTTTTTCAACACTAACACAACTGCGAAAAGTGGTTTTTCCACACTAATACAAGTGCAAAAGTGGTTTCCTGCACCAACACAAGTGCGAAAAGTGGTTTTTCAACACTAACACAAGTGTGAAAAGTAGTTTTTCAACACTATCGCAAGTGCAAAAAGTGTTTTTTCCACACTAATACAAGTGCAAAAGTGGTTTCCTGCACCAACACAAGTGCGAAAAGTGGTTTTTCAACACTATCACAAGTGCGAAAAGTGGTTTTTCAACACTAACACAAGTGCGAAAAGTGTTTTTTCCACACTAATACAAGTGCAAAAGTGGTTTCCTGCATCAACACAAGTGCGAAAAGTGGTTTTTCAACACTAACACAAGTGCGAAAAGTGGTTTTTCAACACTATCACAAGTGCAAAAAGTGTTTTTCCACACTAATACAAGTGCAAAAGTGGTTTCCTGCACCAACACAAGTGCGAAAAGTTGTTTTTCAACACTATCACAAGTGCGAAAAGTGGTTTTTCAACACTAACACAAGTGCGAAAAGTGGTTTTTCAACACTAACACAAGTGCGAAAAGTGGTTTTTCCACACTAATACAAGTGCAAAAGTGGTTTCCTGCACCAACACAAGTGCAAAAAGTGGTTTTTCAACACTAACACAAGTTCGAAAAGTGGTTTTTCAACACTATCACAAGTGCAAAAAGTGTTTTTTCCACACTAATACAAGTGCAAAAGTGGTTTCCTGCACCAACACAAGTGCGAAAAGTGGTTTTTCAACACTAACACAAGTGCGAAAAGTGGTTTTTCAACACTATCACAAGTGCAAAAAGTGTTTTTTCAACACTAACACAAGTGCGAAAAGTGGTTTTTCCACACTAATACAAGTGCAAAAGTGGTTTCCTGCACCAACACAAGTGCGAAAAGTGGTTTTTCAACACTAACACAAGTGCGAAAAGTGGTTTTTCAACACTAATACAATTGCAAAAGTGGTTTCCTGCACCAACACAAATGCGAAAAGTGGTTTTTCAACACTAACACAAGTGCGAAAAGTGGTTTTTCCACACTAATACAAGTGCAAAAGTGGTTTCCTGCACCAACACAATTGCGAAAAGTGGTTTTTCAACACTAACACAAGTGCGAAAAGTGGTTTTTCAACACTATCACATGTGCAAAAAGTGTTTTTTCCACACTAATACAAGTGCAAAAGTGGTTTTCTGCACCAACACAAGTGCGAAAAGTGGTTTTTCAACACTAACACAAGTGCGAAAAGTGGTTTTTCAACACTAACACAAGTGCGAAAAGTGGTTTTTCAACACTATCACAAGTGCAAAAAGAGTTTTTTCCACACTAATACAAGTGCAAAAGTGGTTTCCTGCACCAACACAAGTGCGAAAAGTGGTTTTTCCACACTAATACAAGTGCAAAAGTGGTTTCCTGCACCAACACAATTGCGAAAAGTGGTTTCTCAACACCAACACAAGTGCAAAAAGTGGTTTTTCAACACTATCACATGTGCAAAAAGTGTTTTTTCCACACTAATACAAGTGCAAAAGTGGTTTCCTGCACCAACACAAGTGCGAAAAGTGGATTTTCAACACAAACACAAGTGCAAAAAGTGGTTTTTCCACACTAATACAAGTGCAAAAGTGGTTTCCTGCACCAACACAAGTGCGAAAAGTGGTTTTTCAACACTAACACAAGTGCGAAAAGTGGTTTTTCAACACTAACAGTCTAACACAAGTGCGAAAAGTGTTTTTTCCACACTAATACAAGTGCAAAAGTGGTTTCCTGCACCAACACAAGTGCGAAAAGTGGTTTTTCAACACTAACACAAGTGCGAAAAGTGGTTTTTCCACACTAATACAAGTGCAAAAGTGGTTTCCTGCACCAACACAAGTGCAAAAAGTGGTTTTTCAACACTAACACAAGTGCGAAAAGTGGTTTTTCCACACTAATACAAGTGCAAAAGTGGTTTCCTGCACCAACACATGTGCGAAAAGTGGTTTTTCAACACAAACACAAGTGCAAAAAGTGGTTTTTCAACACTATCACAAGTGCAAAAAGTGTTTTTCCCACACTAATACAAGTGCAAAAGTGGTTTCCTGCACCAACACAATTGCGAAAAGTGGTTTTTCAACACTAACACAAGTGCGAAAAGTGGTTTTTCAACACTATCACAAGTGCAAAAAGTGTTTTTTCCACACTAATACAAGTGCAAAAGTGGTTTTCCTGCACCAACACAAGTGTGAAAAGTGGTTTTTCAACACTAACACAAGTGCGAAAAGTGGTTTTTCAACACTAACACAACTGCGAAAAGTGGTTTTTCCACACTAATACAAGTGCAAAAGTGGTTTCCTGCACCAACACAATTGCGAAAAGTGGTTTTTCAACACTAACACAAGTGCGAAAAGTAGTTTTTCAACACTATCACAACTGCAAAAAGTGTTTTTTCCCCACTAATACAAGTGCAAAAGTGGTTTCCTGCACCAACACAAGTGTGAAAAGTGGTTTTTCAACACTAACACAAGTGCGAAAAGTGGTTTTTCAACACTAACACAACTGCGAAAAGTGGTTTTTCCACACTAATACAAGTGCAAAAGTGGTTTCCTGCACCAACACAAGTGCGAAAAGTGGTTTTTCAACACTAACACAAGTGTGAAAAGTAGTTTTTCAACACTATCGCAAGTGCAAAAAGTGTTTTTTCCACACTAATACAAGTGCAAAAGTGGTTTCCTGCACCAACACAAGTGCGAAAAGTGGTTTTTCAACACTATCACAAGTGCGAAAAGTGGTTTTTCAACACTAACACAAGTGCGAAAAGTGTTTTTTCCACACTAATACAAGTGCAAAAGTGGTTTCCTGCATCAACACAAGTGCGAAAAGTGGTTTTTCAACACTAACACAAGTGCGAAAAGTGGTTTTTCAACACTATCACAAGTGCAAAAAGTGTTTTTCCACACTAATACAAGTGCAAAAGTGGTTTCCTGCACCAACACAAGTGCGAAAAGTTGTTTTTCAACACTATCACAAGTGCGAAAAGTGGTTTTTCAACACTAACACAAGTGCGAAAAGTGGTTTTTCAACACTAACACAAGTGCGAAAAGTGGTTTTTCCACACTAATACAAGTGCAAAAGTGGTTTCCTGCACCAACACAAGTGCAAAAAGTGGTTTTTCAACACTAACACAAGTTCGAAAAGTGGTTTTTCAACACTATCACAAGTGCAAAAAGTGTTTTTTCCACACTAATACAAGTGCAAAAGTGGTTTCCTGCACCAACACAAGTGCGAAAAGTGGTTTTTCAACACTAACACAAGTGCGAAAAGTGGTTTTTCAACACTATCACAAGTGCAAAAAGTGTTTTTTCAACACTAACACAAGTGCGAAAAGTGGTTTTTCCACACTAATACAAGTGCAAAAGTGGTTTCCTGCACCAACACAAGTGCGAAAAGTGGTTTTTCAACACTAACACAAGTGCGAAAAGTGGTTTTTCAACACTAATACAATTGCAAAAGTGGTTTCCTGCACCAACACAAATGCGAAAAGTGGTTTTTCAACACTAACACAAGTGCGAAAAGTGGTTTTTCAACACTAACACAAGTGCGAAAAGTGGTTTTTCAACACTATCACAAGTGCGAAAAGTGGTTTTTCAACACTAATACAATTGCAAAAGTGGTTTTCTGCACCAACACAAGTGCGAAAAGTGGTTTTTCAACACTAACACAAGTGCGAAAAGTGGTTTTTCAACACTAACACAAGTGCGAAAAGTGGTTTTTCAACACTATCACAAGTGCAAAAAGAGTTTTTTCCACACTAATACAAGTGCAAAAGTGGTTTCCTGCACCAACACAAGTGCAAAAAGTGGTTTTTCCACACTAATACAAGTGCAAAAGTGGTTTCCTGCATCAACACAAGTGCGAAAAGTGGTTTTTCAACACTAACACAAGTGCGAAAAGTGGTTTTTCAACACTATCACAAGTGCAAAAAGTGTTTTTTCCACACTAATACAAGTGCAAAAGTGGTTTCCTGCACCAACACATGTGTGAAAAGTGGTTTTTCAACACTATCACAAGTGCGAAAAGTGGTTTTTCAACACTAACACAAGTGCGAAAAGTGGTTTTTCAACACTAACATAAGTGCGAAAAGTGGTTTTTCCACACTAATACAAGTGCAAAAGTGGTTTCCTGCACCAACACAAGTGCGAAAAGTGGTTTTTCAACACTAACACAAGTGCGAAAAGTGGTTTTTCAACACTATCACAAGTGCAAAATGTGTTTTTCCCACACTAATACAAGTGCAAAAGTGGTTTCCTGCACCAACACAAGTGCAAAAAGTGGTTTTTCAACACTAACACAAGTGCGAAAAGTGGTTTTTCAACACTATCACAAGTGCAAAAAGTGTTTTTTCAACACTAACACAAGTGCGAAAAGTGGTTTTTCCACACTAATACAAGTGCAAAAGTGGTTTCCTGCACCAACACAAGTGCGAAAAGTGGTTTTTCAACACTAACACAAGTGCGAAAAGTGGTTTTTCAACACTAATACAATTGCAAAAGTGGTTTCCTGCACCAACACAAATGCGAAAAGTGGTTTTTCAACACTAACACAAGTGCGAAAAGTGGTTTTTCCACACTAATACAATTGCAAAAGTGGTTTCCTGCACCAACACAAGTGCGAAAAGTGGTTTTTCGACACTAACACAAGTGCGAAAAGTGGTTTTCAACACTATCACAAGTGCAAAAAGTGTTTTTTCCACACTAATACAAGTGCAAAAGTGGTTTCCTGCACCAACACAAGTGCGAAAAGTGGTTTTTCAACACTAACACAAGTGCGAAAAGTGGTTTTTCAACACTAACACAAGTGCGAAAAGTGTTTTTTCCACACTAATACAAGTGCAAAAGTGGTTTCCTGCACCAACACAAGTGCGAAAAGTGGTTTTTCAACACTAACACAAGTGCGAAAAGTGGTTTTTCAACACCAACACAAGTGCGAAAAGTGGTTTTTCAACACTAACACAAGTGCGAAAAGTGGTTTTTCCACACTAATACAAGTGCAAAAGTGGTTTCCTGCACAAACACAAGTGCGAAAAGTGGTTTTTCAACACTAACACAAGTGTGAAAAGTGGTTTTTCAACACTAACACAGGTGCGAAAAGTGTTTTTTCCACACTAATACAAGTGCAAAAGTGGTTTCCTGCACCAACACAAGTGCAAAAAGTGGTTTTTCAACACTAACACAAGTGCGAAAAGTGGTTTTTCAACACTAACACAAGTGCGAAAAGTGGTTTTTCAACACTAACACAAGTGCTAAAAGTGGTTTTTCCACACTAATACAAGTGTAAAAGTGGTTTCCTGCACCAACACAAGTGCGAAAAGTGGTTTTTCAACATTAACACAAGTGCGAAAAGTGGTTTTTCAACACTATCACAAGTGCAAAAAGTGTTTTTTCCACACTAATACAAGTGCAAAAGTGGTTTCCTGCACCAACACAAGTGCGAAAAGTGGTTTTTCAACACTAACACAAGTGCGAAAAGTGGTTTTTCAACACTAACACAAGTGCGAAAAGTGGTTTTTCAACACTAACACAAGTGCGAAAAGTGGTTTTCCCACATGAATACAAGTGCAAAAGTGGTGTCCTGCACCAACACAAGTGCGAAAAGTGGTTTTTCAACACTAACACAAGTGCAAAAAGTGGTTTTTCAACACTATCACAAGTGCAAAAAGTGTTTTTTCCACACTAATATAAGTGCAAAAGTGGTTTCCTGCACCAACACAAGTGCGAAAAGTGGTTTTTCAACACTAACACAAGTGCGAAAAGTGGTTTTTCAACACTATCACAAGTGCAAAAAGTGTTTTTTCCACACTAATACAAGTGCAAAAGTGGTTTCCTGCACCAACACAAGTGCGAAAAGTGGTTTTTCAACACTAACACAAGTGCGAAAAGTGGTTTTTCAACACTAACACAAGTGCGAAAAGTGGTTTTTCAACACTATCACAAGTGCAAAAAGAGTTTTTTCCACACTAATACAAGTGCAAAAGTGGTTTCCTGCACCAACACAAGTGCAAAAAGTGGTTTTTCCACACTAATACAAGTGCAAAAGTGGTTTCCTGCATCAACACAAGTGCGAAAAGTGGTTTTTCAACACTAACACAAGTGCGAAAAGTGGTTTTTCAACACTATCACAAGTGCAAAAAGTGTTTTTTCCACACTAATACAAGTGCAAAAGTGGTTTCCTGCACCAACACATGTGTGAAAAGTGGTTTTTCAACACTATCACAAGTGCGAAAAGTGGTTTTTCAACACTAACACAAGTGCGAAAAGTGGTTTTTCAACACTAACATAAGTGCGAAAAGTGGTTTTTCCACACTAATACAAGTGCAAAAGTGGTTTCCTGCACCAACACAAGTGCGAAAAGTGGTTTTTCAACACTAACACAAGTGCGAAAAGTGGTTTTTCAACACTATCACAAGTGCAAAAAGTGTTTTTCCCACACTAATACAAGTGCAAAAGTGGTTTCCTGCACCAACACAAGTGCAAAAAGTGGTTTTTCAACACTAACACAAGTGCGAAAAGTGGTTTTTCAACACTATCACAAGTGCGAAAAGTGGTTTTCAACACTAACACAAGTGCGAAAAGTGTTTTTTCCACACTAATACAAGTGCAAAAGTGGTTTCCTGCATCAACACAAGTGCGAAAAGTGGTTTTTCAACACTAACACAAGTGCGAAAAGTGGTTTTTCAACACTATCACAAGTGCAAAAAGTGTTTTTCCACACTAATACAAGTGCAAAAGTGGTTTCCTGCACCAACACAAGTGCGAAAAGTTGTTTTTCAACACTATCACAAGTGCGAAAAGTGGTTTTTCAACACTAACACAAGTGCGAAAAGTGGTTTTTCAACACTAACACAAGTGCGAAAAGTGGTTTTTCCACACTAATACAAGTGCAAAAGTGGTTTCCTGCACCAACACAAGTGCAAAAAGTGGTTTTTCAACACTAACACAAGTTCGAAAAGTGGTTTTTCAACACTATCACAAGTGCAAAAAGTGTTTTTTCCACACTAATACAAGTGCAAAAGTGGTTTCCTGCACCAACACAAGTGCGAAAAGTGGTTTTTCAACACTAACACAAGTGCGAAAAGTGGTTTTTCAACACTATCACAAGTGCAAAAAGTGTTTTTTCAACACTAACACAAGTGCGAAAAGTGGTTTTTCCACACTAATACAAGTGCAAAAGTGGTTTCCTGCACCAACACAAGTGCGAAAAGTGGTTTTTCAACACTAACACAAGTGCGAAAAGTGGTTTTTCAACACTAATACAATTGCAAAAGTGGTTTCCTGCACCAACACAAGTGCGAAAAGTGGTTTTTCAACACTAACACAAGTGCGAAAAGTGGTTTTTCAACACTATCACAAGTGCAAAAAGTGTTTTTTCAACACTAACACAAGTGCGAAAAGTGGTTTTTCCACACTAATACAAGTGCAAAAGTGGTTTCCTGCACCAACACAAGTGCGAAAAGTGTTTTTTCCACACTAATACAAGTGCGAAAAGTGGTTTTTCAACACTAACACAAGTGCGAAAAGTGGTTTTTCAACACTATCACAAGTGCAAAAAGTGTTTTTTCAACACTAACACAAGTGCGAAAAGTGGTTTTTCCACACTAATACAAGTGCAAAAGTGGTTTCCTGCACCAACACAAGTGCAAAAAGTGGTTTTTCAACACTAACACAAGTGCGAAAAGTGGTTTTTCAACACTAATACAATTGCAAAAGTGGTTTCCTGCACCAACACAAATGCGAAAAGTGGTTTTTCAACACTAACACAAGTGCGAAAAGTGGTTTTTCAACACTATCACAAGTGCAAAAAGTGTTTTTTCCACACTAATACAAGTGCAAAAGTGGTTTTCCTGCACCAACACAAGTGTGAAAAGTGGTTTTTCAACACTAACACAAGTGCGAAAAGTGGTTTTTCAACACTAACACAACTGCGAAAAGTGGTTTTTCCACACTAATACAAGTGCAAAAGTGGTTTCCTGCACCAACACAATTGCGAAAAGTGGTTTTTCAACACTAACACAAGTGCGAAAAGTAGTTTTTCAACACTATCACAACTGCAAAAAGTGTTTTTTCCCCACTAATACAAGTGCAAAAGTGGTTTCCTGCACCAACACAAGTGTGAAAAGTGGTTTTTCAACACTAACACAAGTGCGAAAAGTGGTTTTTCAACACTAACACAACTGCGAAAAGTGGTTTTTCCACACTAATACAAGTGCAAAAGTGGTTTCCTGCACCAACACAAGTGCGAAAAGTGGTTTTTCAACACTAACACAAGTGTGAAAAGTAGTTTTTCAACACTATCGCAAGTGCAAAAAGTGTTTTTTCCACACTAATACAAGTGCAAAAGTGGTTTCCTGCACCAACACAAGTGCGAAAAGTGGTTTTTCAACACTATCACAAGTGCGAAAAGTGGTTTTTCAACACTAACACAAGTGCGAAAAGTGTTTTTTCCACACTAATACAAGTGCAAAAGTGGTTTCCTGCATCAACACAAGTGCGAAAAGTGGTTTTTCAACACTAACACAAGTGCGAAAAGTGGTTTTTCAACACTATCACAAGTGCAAAAAGTGTTTTTCCACACTAATACAAGTGCAAAAGTGGTTTCCTGCACCAACACAAGTGCGAAAAGTTGTTTTTCAACACTATCACAAGTGCGAAAAGTGGTTTTTCAACACTAACACAAGTGCGAAAAGTGGTTTTTCAACACTAACACAAGTGCGAAAAGTGGTTTTTCCACACTAATACAAGTGCAAAAGTGGTTTCCTGCACCAACACAAGTGCAAAAAGTGGTTTTTCAACACTAACACAAGTTCGAAAAGTGGTTTTTCAACACTATCACAAGTGCAAAAAGTGTTTTTTCCACACTAATACAAGTGCAAAAGTGGTTTCCTGCACCAACACAAGTGCGAAAAGTGGTTTTTCAACACTAACACAAGTGCGAAAAGTGGTTTTTCAACACTATCACAAGTGCAAAAAGTGTTTTTTCAACACTAACACAAGTGCGAAAAGTGGTTTTTCCACACTAATACAAGTGCAAAAGTGGTTTCCTGCACCAACACAAGTGCGAAAAGTGGTTTTTCAACACTAACACAAGTGCGAAAAGTGTTTTTTCCACACTAATACAAGTGCAAAAGTGGTTTCCTGCACCAACACAAGTGCGAAAAGTGGTTTTTCAACACTAACACAAGTGCGAAAAGTGGTTTTTCAACACCAACACAAGTGCGAAAAGTGGTTTTTCAACACTAACACAAGTGCGAAAAGTGGTTTTTCCACACTAATACAAGTGCAAAAGTGGTTTCCTGCACAAACACAAGTGCGAAAAGTGGTTTTTCAACACTAACACAAGTGTGAAAAGTGGTTTTTCAACACTAACACAGGTGCGAAAAGTGTTTTTTCCACACTAATACAAGTGCAAAAGTGGTTTCCTGCACCAACACAAGTGCAAAAAGTGGTTTTTCAACACTAACACAAGTGCGAAAAGTGGTTTTTCAACACTAACACAAGTGCGAAAAGTGGTTTTTCAACACTAACACAAGTGCTAAAAGTGGTTTTTCCACACTAATACAAGTGTAAAAGTGGTTTCCTGCACCAACACAAGTGCGAAAAGTGGTTTTTCAACATTAACACAAGTGCGAAAAGTGGTTTTTCAACACTATCACAAGTGCAAAAAGTGTTTTTTCCACACTAATACAAGTGCAAAAGTGGTTTCCTGCACCAACACAAGTGCGAAAAGTGGTTTTTCAACACTAACACAAGTGCGAAAAGTGGTTTTTCAACACTAACACAAGTGCGAAAAGTGGTTTTTCAACACTAACACAAGTGCGAAAAGTGGTTTTCCCACATGAATACAAGTGCAAAAGTGGTGTCCTGCACCAACACAAGTGCGAAAAGTGGTTTTTCAACACTAACACAAGTGCAAAAAGTGGTTTTTCAACACTATCACAAGTGCAAAAAGTGTTTTTTCCACACTAATATAAGTGCAAAAGTGGTTTCCTGCACCAACACAAGTGCGAAAAGTGGTTTTTCAACACTAACACAAGTGCGAAAAGTGGTTTTTCAACACTATCACAAGTGCAAAAAGTGTTTTTTCCACACTAATACAAGTGCAAAAGTGGTTTCCTGCACCAACACAAGTGCGAAAAGTGGTTTTTCAACACTAACACAAGTGCGAAAAGTGGTTTTTCAACACTAACACAAGTGCGAAAAGTGGTTTTTCAACACTATCACAAGTGCAAAAAGAGTTTTTTCCACACTAATACAAGTGCAAAAGTGGTTTCCTGCACCAACACAAGTGCAAAAAGTGGTTTTTCCACACTAATACAAGTGCAAAAGTGGTTTCCTGCATCAACACAAGTGCGAAAAGTGGTTTTTCAACACTAACACAAGTGCGAAAAGTGGTTTTTCAACACTATCACAAGTGCAAAAAGTGTTTTTTCCACACTAATACAAGTGCAAAAGTGGTTTCCTGCACCAACACATGTGTGAAAAGTGGTTTTTCAACACTATCACAAGTGCGAAAAGTGGTTTTTCAACACTAACACAAGTGCGAAAAGTGGTTTTTCAACACTAACATAAGTGCGAAAAGTGGTTTTTCCACACTAATACAAGTGCAAAAGTGGTTTCCTGCACCAACACAAGTGCGAAAAGTGGTTTTTCAACACTAACACAAGTGCGAAAAGTGGTTTTTCAACACTATCACAAGTGCAAAAAGTGTTTTTCCCACACTAATACAAGTGCAAAAGTGGTTTCCTGCACCAACACAAGTGCAAAAAGTGGTTTTTCAACACTAACACAAGTGCGAAAAGTGGTTTTTCAACACTATCACAAGTGCGAAAAGTGGTTTTCAACACTAACACAAGTGCGAAAAGTGTTTTTTCCACACTAATACAAGTGCAAAAGTGGTTTCCTGCATCAACACAAGTGCGAAAAGTGGTTTTTCAACACTAACACAAGTGCGAAAAGTGGTTTTTCAACACTATCACAAGTGCAAAAAGTGTTTTTCCACACTAATACAAGTGCAAAAGTGGTTTCCTGCACCAACACAAGTGCGAAAAGTTGTTTTTCAACACTATCACAAGTGCGAAAAGTGGTTTTTCAACACTAACACAAGTGCGAAAAGTGGTTTTTCAACACTAACACAAGTGCGAAAAGTGGTTTTTCCACACTAATACAAGTGCAAAAGTGGTTTCCTGCACCAACACAAGTGCAAAAAGTGGTTTTTCAACACTAACACAAGTTCGAAAAGTGGTTTTTCAACACTATCACAAGTGCAAAAAGTGTTTTTTCCACACTAATACAAGTGCAAAAGTGGTTTCCTGCACCAACACAAGTGCGAAAAGTGGTTTTTCAACACTAACACAAGTGCGAAAAGTGGTTTTTCAACACTATCACAAGTGCAAAAAGTGTTTTTTCAACACTAACACAAGTGCGAAAAGTGGTTTTTCCACACTAATACAAGTGCAAAAGTGGTTTCCTGCACCAACACAAGTGCGAAAAGTGGTTTTTCAACACTAACACAAGTGCGAAAAGTGGTTTTTCAACACTAATACAATTGCAAAAGTGGTTTCCTGCACCAACACAAGTGCGAAAAGTGGTTTTTCAACACTAACACAAGTGCGAAAAGTGGTTTTTCAACACTATCACAAGTGCAAAAAGTGTTTTTTCAACACTAACACAAGTGCGAAAAGTGGTTTTTCCACACTAATACAAGTGCAAAAGTGGTTTCCTGCACCAACACAAGTGCGAAAAGTGTTTTTTCCACACTAATACAAGTGCGAAAAGTGGTTTTTCAACACTAACACAAGTGCGAAAAGTGGTTTTTCAACACTATCACAAGTGCAAAAAGTGTTTTTTCAACACTAACACAAGTGCGAAAAGTGGTTTTTCCACACTAATACAAGTGCAAAAGTGGTTTCCTGCACCAACACAAGTGCGAAAAGTGGTTTTTCAACACTAACACAAGTGCGAAAAGTGGTTTTTCAACACTAATACAATTGCAAAAGTGGTTTCCTGCACCAACACAAATGCGAAAAGTGGTTTTTCAACACTAACACAAGTGCGAAAAGTGGTTTTTCAACACTATCACAAGTGCAAAAAGTGTTTTTTCCACACTAATACAAGTGCAAAAGTGGTTTTCCTGCACCAACACAAGTGTGAAAAGTGGTTTTTCAACACTAACACAAGTGCGAAAAGTGGTTTTTCAACACTAACACAACTGCGAAAAGTGGTTTTTCCACACTAATACAAGTGCAAAAGTGGTTTCCTGCACCAACACAATTGCGAAAAGTGGTTTTTCAACACTAACACAAGTGCGAAAAGTAGTTTTTCAACACTATCACAACTGCAAAAAGTGTTTTTTCCCCACTAATACAAGTGCAAAAGTGGTTTCCTGCACCAACACAAGTGTGAAAAGTGGTTTTTCAACACTAACACAAGTGCGAAAAGTGGTTTTTCAACACTAACACAACTGCGAAAAGTGGTTTTTCCACACTAATACAAGTGCAAAAGTGGTTTCCTGCACCAACACAAGTGCGAAAAGTGGTTTTTCAACACTAACACAAGTGTGAAAAGTAGTTTTTCAACACTATCGCAAGTGCAAAAAGTGTTTTTTCCACACTAATACAAGTGCAAAAGTGGTTTCCTGCACCAACACAAGTGCGAAAAGTGGTTTTTCAACACTATCACAAGTGCGAAAAGTGGTTTTTCAACACTAACACAAGTGCGAAAAGTGTTTTTTCCACACTAATACAAGTGCAAAAGTGGTTTCCTGCATCAACACAAGTGCGAAAAGTGGTTTTTCAACACTAACACAAGTGCGAAAAGTGGTTTTTCAACACTATCACAAGTGCAAAAAGTGTTTTTCCACACTAATACAAGTGCAAAAGTGGTTTCCTGCACCAACACAAGTGCGAAAAGTTGTTTTTCAACACTATCACAAGTGCGAAAAGTGGTTTTTCAACACTAACACAAGTGCGAAAAGTGGTTTTTCAACACTAACACAAGTGCGAAAAGTGGTTTTTCCACACTAATACAAGTGCAAAAGTGGTTTCCTGCACCAACACAAGTGCAAAAAGTGGTTTTTCAACACTAACACAAGTTCGAAAAGTGGTTTTTCAACACTATCACAAGTGCAAAAAGTGTTTTTTCCACACTAATACAAGTGCAAAAGTGGTTTCCTGCACCAACACAAGTGCGAAAAGTGGTTTTTCAACACTAACACAAGTGCGAAAAGTGGTTTTTCAACACTATCACAAGTGCAAAAAGTGTTTTTTTCAACACTAACACAAGTGCGAAAAGTGGTTTTTCCACACTAATACAAGTGCAAAAGTGGTTTCCTGCACCAACACAAGTGCGAAAAGTGGTTTTTCAACACTAACACAAGTGCGAAAAGTGGTTTTTCAACACTAATACAATTGCAAAAGTGGTTTCCTGCACCAACACAAATGCGAAAAGTGGTTTTTCAACACTAACACAAGTGCGAAAAGTGGTTTTTCCACACTAATACAAGTGCAAAAGTGGTTTCCTGCACCAACACAATTGCGAAAAGTGGTTTTTCAACACTAACACAAGTGCGAAAAGTGGTTTTTCAACACTATCACATGTGCAAAAAGTGTTTTTTCCACACTAATACAAGTGCAAAAGTGGTTTTCTGCACCAACACAAGTGCGAAAAGTGGTTTTTCAACACTAACACAAGTGCGAAAAGTGGTTTTTCAACACTAACACAAGTGCGAAAAGTGGTTTTTCAACACTATCACAAGTGCAAAAAGAGTTTTTTCCACACTAATACAAGTGCAAAAGTGGTTTCCTGCACCAACACAAGTGCAAAAAGTGGTTTTTCCACACTAATACAAGTGCAAAAGTGGTTTCCTGCATCAACACAAGTGCGAAAAGTGGTTTTTCAACACTAACACAAGTGCGAAAAGTGGTTTTTCAACACTATCACAAGTGCAAAAAGTGTTTTTTCCACACTAATACAAGTGCAAAAGTGGTTTCCTGCACCAACACATGTGTGAAAAGTTCCTGCACCAACACAAATGCGAAAAGTGGTTTTTCAACACTAACACAAGTGCGAAAAGTGGTTTTTCCACACTAATACAATTGCAAAAGTGGTTTCCTGCACCAACACAAGTGCGAAAAGTGGTTTTTCGACACTAACACAAGTGCGAAAAGTGGTTTTCAACACTATCACAAGTGCAAAAAGTGTTTTTTCCACACTAATACAAGTGCAAAAGTGGTTTCCTGCACCAACACAAGTGCGAAAAGTGGTTTTTCAACACTAACACAAGTGCGAAAAGTGGTTTTTCAACACTAACACAAGTGCGAAAAGTGTTTTTTCCACACTAATACAAGTGCAAAAGTGGTTTCCTGCACCAACACAAGTGCGAAAAGTGGTTTTTCAACACTAACACAAGTGCGAAAAGTGGTTTTTCAACACCAACACAAGTGCGAAAAGTGGTTTTTCAACACTAACACAAGTGCGAAAAGTGGTTTTTCCACACTAATACAAGTGCAAAAGTGGTTTCCTGCACAAACACAAGTGCGAAAAGTGGTTTTTCAACACTAACACAAGTGTGAAAAGTGGTTTTTCAACACTAACACAGGTGCGAAAAGTGTTTTTTCCACACTAATACAAGTGCAAAAGTGGTTTCCTGCACCAACACAAGTGCAAAAAGTGGTTTTTCAACACTAACACAAGTGCGAAAAGTGGTTTTTCAACACTAACACAAGTGCGAAAAGTGGTTTTTCAACACTAACACAAGTGCTAAAAGTGGTTTTTCCACACTAATACAAGTGTAAAAGTGGTTTCCTGCACCAACACAAGTGCGAAAAGTGGTTTTTCAACATTAACACAAGTGCGAAAAGTGGTTTTTCAACACTATCACAAGTGCAAAAAGTGTTTTTTCCACACTAATACAAGTGCAAAAGTGGTTTCCTGCACCAACACAAGTGCGAAAAGTGGTTTTTCAACACTAACACAAGTGCGAAAAGTGGTTTTTCAACACTAACACAAGTGTGAAAAGTGGTTTTTCAACACTAACACAAGTGCGAAAAGTGGTTTTCCCACATGAATACAAGTGCAAAAGTGGTGTCCTGCACCAACACAAGTGCGAAAAGTGGTTTTTCAACACTAACACAAGTGCAAAAAGTGGTTTTTCAACACTATCACAAGTGCAAAAAGTGTTTTTTCCACACTAATATAAGTGCAAAAGTGGTTTCCTGCACCAACACAAGTGCGAAAAGTGGTTTTTCAACACTAACACAAGTGCGAAAAGTGGTTTTTCAACACTATCACAAGTGCAAAAAGTGTTTTTTCCACACTAATACAAGTGCAAAAGTGGTTTCCTGCACCAACACAAGTGCGAAAAGTGGTTTTTCAACACTAACACAAGTGCGAAAAGTGGTTTTTCAACACTAACACAAGTGCGAAAAGTGGTTTTTCAACACTATCACAAGTGCAAAAAGAGTTTTTTCCACACTAATACAAGTGCAAAAGTGGTTTCCTGCACCAACACAAGTGCAAAAAGTGGTTTTTCCACACTAATACAAGTGCAAAAGTGGTTTCCTGCATCAACACAAGTGCGAAAAGTGGTTTTTCAACACTAACACAAGTGCGAAAAGTGGTTTTTCAACACTATCACAAGTGCAAAAAGTGTTTTTTCCACACTAATACAAGTGCAAAAGTGGTTTCCTGCACCAACACATGTGTGAAAAGTGGTTTTTCAACACTATCACAAGTGCGAAAAGTGGTTTTTCAACACTAACACAAGTGCGAAAAGTGGTTTTTCAACACTAACATAAGTGCGAAAAGTGGTTTTTCCACACTAATACAAGTGCAAAAGTGGTTTCCTGCACCAACACAAGTGCGAAAAGTGGTTTTTCAACACTAACACAAGTGCGAAAAGTGGTTTTTCAACACTATCACAAGTGCAAAAAGTGTTTTTCCCACACTAATACAAGTGCAAAAGTGGTTTCCTGCACCAACACAAGTGCAAAAAGTGGTTTTTCAACACTAACACAAGTGCGAAAAGTGGTTTTTCAACACTATCACAAGTGCGAAAAGTGGTTTTCAACACTAACACAAGTGCGAAAAGTGTTTTTTCCACACTAATACAAGTGCAAAAGTGGTTTCCTGCATCAACACAAGTGCGAAAAGTGGTTTTTCAACACTAACACAAGTGCGAAAAGTGGTTTTTCAACACTATCACAAGTGCAAAAAGTGTTTTTCCACACTAATACAAGTGCAAAAGTGGTTTCCTGCACCAACACAAGTGCGAAAAGTTGTTTTTCAACACTATCACAAGTGCGAAAAGTGGTTTTTCAACACTAACACAAGTGCGAAAAGTGGTTTTTCAACACTAACACAAGTGCGAAAAGTGGTTTTTCCACACTAATACAAGTGCAAAAGTGGTTTCCTGCACCAACACAAGTGCAAAAAGTGGTTTTTCAACACTAACACAAGTTCGAAAAGTGGTTTTTCAACACTATCACAAGTGCAAAAAGTGTTTTTTCCACACTAATACAAGTGCAAAAGTGGTTTCCTGCACCAACACAAGTGCGAAAAGTGGTTTTTCAACACTAACACAAGTGCGAAAAGTGGTTTTTCAACACTATCACAAGTGCAAAAAGTGTTTTTTCAACACTAACACAAGTGCGAAAAGTGGTTTTTCCACACTAATACAAGTGCAAAAGTGGTTTCCTGCACCAACACAAGTGCGAAAAGTGGTTTTTCAACACTAACACAAGTGCGAAAAGTGGTTTTTCAACACTAATACAATTGCAAAAGTGGTTTCCTGCACCAACACAAATGCGAAAAGTGGTTTTTCAACACTAACACAAGTGCGAAAAGTGGTTTTTCCACACTAATACAAGTGCAAAAGTGGTTTCCTGCACCAACACAATTGCGAAAAGTGGTTTTTCAACACTAACACAAGTGCGAAAAGTGGTTTTTCAACACTATCACATGTGCAAAAAGTGTTTTTTCCACACTAATACAAGTGCAAAAGTGGTTTTCTGCACCAACACAAGTGCGAAAAGTGGTTTTTCAACACTAACACAAGTGCGAAAAGTGGTTTTTCAACACTAACACAAGTGCGAAAAGTGGTTTTTCAACACTATCACAAGTGCAAAAAGAGTTTTTTCCACACTAATACAAGTGCAAAAGTGGTTTCCTGCACCAACACAAGTGCAAAAAGTGGTTTTTCCACACTAATACAAGTGCAAAAGTGGTTTCCTGCATCAACACAAGTGCGAAAAGTGGTTTTTCAACACTAACACAAGTGCGAAAAGTGGTTTTTCAACACTATCACAAGTGCAAAAAGTGTTTTTTCCACACTAATACAAGTGCAAAAGTGGTTTCCTGCACCAACACATGTGTGAAAAGTGGTTTTTCAACACTATCACAAGTGCGAAAAGTGGTTTTTCAACACTAACACAAGTGCGAAAAGTGGCTTTTCAACACTAACATAAGTGCGAAAAGTGGTTTTTCCACACTAATACAAGTGCAAAAGTGGTTTCCTGCACCAACACAAGTGCGAAAAGTGGTTTTTCAACACTAACACAAGTGCGAAAAGTGGTTTTTCAACACTATCACAAGTGCAAAAAGTGTTTTTCCCACACTAATACAAGTGCAAAAGTGGTTTCCTGCACCAACACAAGTGCAAAAAGTGGTTTTTCAACACTAACACAAGTGCGAAAAGTGGTTTTTCAACACTATCACAAGTGCAAAAAGTGTTTTTTCAACACTAACACAAGTGCGAAAAGTGGTTTTTCCACACTAATACAAGTGCAAAAGTGGTTTCCTGCACCAACACAAGTGCGAAAAGTGGTTTTTCAACACTAACACAAGTGCGAAAAGTGGTTTTTCAACACTAATACAATTGCAAAAGTGGTTTCCTGCACCAACACAAATGCGAAAAGTGGTTTTTCAACACTAACACAAGTGCGAAAAGTGGTTTTTCCACACTAATACAATTGCAAAAGTGGTTTCCTGCACCAACACAAGTGCGAAAAGTGGTTTTTCGACACTAACACAAGTGCGAAAAGTGGTTTTCAACACTATCACAAGTGCAAAAAGTGTTTTTTCCACACTAATACAAGTGCAAAAGTGGTTTCCTGCACCAACACAAGTGCGAAAAGTGGTTTTTCAACACTAACACAAGTGCGAAAAGTGGTTTTTCAACACTAACACAAGTGCGAAAAGTGTTTTTTCCACACTAATACAAGTGCAAAAGTGGTTTCCTGCACCAACACAAGTGCGAAAAGTGGTTTTTCAACACTAACACAAGTGCGAAAAGTGGTTTTTCAACACCAACACAAGTGCGAAAAGTGGTTTTTCAACACTAACACAAGTGCGAAAAGTGGTTTTTCCACACTAATACAAGTGCAAAAGTGGTTTCCTGCACAAACACAAGTGCGAAAAGTGGTTTTTCAACACTAACACAAGTGTGAAAAGTGGTTTTTCAACACTAACACAGGTGCGAAAAGTGTTTTTTCCACACTAATACAAGTGCAAAAGTGGTTTCCTGCACCAACACAAGTGCAAAAAGTGGTTTTTCAACACTAACACAAGTGCGAAAAGTGGTTTTTCAACACTAACACAAGTGCGAAAAGTGGTTTTTCAACACTAACACAAGTGCTAAAAGTGGTTTTTCCACACTAATACAAGTGTAAAAGTGGTTTCCTGCACCAACACAAGTGCGAAAAGTGGTTTTTCAACATTAACACAAGTGCGAAAAGTGGTTTTTCAACACTATCACAAGTGCAAAAAGTGTTTTTTCCACACTAATACAAGTGCAAAAGTGGTTTCCTGCACCAACACAAGTGCGAAAAGTGGTTTTTCAACACTAACACAAGTGCGAAAAGTGGTTTTTCAACACTAACACAAGTGCGAAAAGTGGTTTTTCAACACTAACACAAGTGCGAAAAGTGGTTTTCCCACATGAATACAAGTGCAAAAGTGGTGTCCTGCACCAACACAAGTGCGAAAAGTGGTTTTTCAACACTAACACAAGTGCAAAAAGTGGTTTTTCAACACTATCACATGTGCAAAAAGTGTTTTTTCCACACTAATACAAGTGCAAAAGTGGTTTTCTGCACCAACACAAGTGCGAAAAGTGGTTTTTCAACACTAACACAAGTGCGAAAAGTGGTTTTTCAACACTAACACAAGTGCGAAAAGTGGTTTTTCAACACTATCACAAGTGCAAAAAGAGTTTTTTCCACACTAATACAAGTGCAAAAGTGGTTTCCTGCACCAACACAAGTGCAAAAAGTGGTTTTTCCACACTAATACAAGTGCAAAAGTGGTTTCCTGCATCAACACAAGTGCGAAAAGTGGTTTTTCAACACTAACACAAGTGCGAAAAGTGGTTTTTCAACACTATCACAAGTGCAAAAAGTGTTTTTTCCACACTAATACAAGTGCAAAAGTGGTTTCCTGCACCAACACATGTGTGAAAAGTGGTTTTTCAACACTATCACAAGTGCGAAAAGTGGTTTTTCAACACTAACACAAGTGCGAAAAGTGGCTTTTCAACACTAACATAAGTGCGAAAAGTGGTTTTTCCACACTAATACAAGTGCAAAAGTGGTTTCCTGCACCAACACAAGTGCGAAAAGTGGTTTTTCAACACTAACACAAGTGCGAAAAGTGGTTTTTCAACACTATCACAAGTGCAAAAAGTGTTTTTCCCACACTAATACAAGTGCAAAAGTGGTTTCCTGCACCAACACAAGTGCAAAAAGTGGTTTTTCAACACTAACACAAGTGCGAAAAGTGGTTTTTCAACACTATCACAAGTGCAAAAAGTGTTTTTTCAACACTAACACAAGTGCGAAAAGTGGTTTTTCCACACTAATACAAGTGCAAAAGTGGTTTCCTGCACCAACACAAGTGCGAAAAGTGGTTTTTCAACACTAACACAAGTGCGAAAAGTGGTTTTTCAACACTAATACAATTGCAAAGGTGGTTTCCTGCACCAACACAAATGCGAAAAGTGGTTTTTCAACACTAACACAAGTGCGAAAAGTGGTTTTTCCACACTAATACAATTGCAAAAGTGGTTTCCTGCACCAACACAAGTGCGAAAAGTGGTTTTTCGACACTAACACAAGTGCGAAAAGTGGTTTTCAACACTATCACAAGTGCAAAAAGTGTTTTTTCCACACTAATACAAGTGCAAAAGTGGTTTCCTGCACCAACACAAGTGCGAAAAGTGGTTTTTCAACACTAACACAAGTGCGAAAAGTGGTTTTTCAACACTAACACAAGTGCGAAAAGTGTTTTTTCCACACTAATACAAGTGCAAAAGTGGTTTCCTGCACCAACACAAGTGCGAAAAGTGGTTTTTCAACACTAACACAAGTGCGAAAAGTGGTTTTTCAACACCAACACAAGTGCGAAAAGTGGTTTTTCAACACTAACACAAGTGCGAAAAGTGGTTTTTCCACACTAATACAAGTGCAAAAGTGGTTTCCTGCACAAACACAAGTGCGAAAAGTGGTTTTTCAACACTAACACAAGTGTGAAAAGTGGTTTTTCAACACTAACACAGGTGCGAAAAGTGTTTTTTCCACACTAATACAAGTGCGAAAAGTGGTTTTTCAACACTAACACAAGTGCTAAAAGTGGTTTTTCCACACTAATACAAGTGCGAAAAGTGGTTTCCTGCACCAACACAAGTGCAAAAAGTGGTTTTTCAACACTAACACAAGTGCGAAAAGTGGTTTTTCAACACTAACACAAGTGCGAAAAGTGGTTTTTCAACACTAACACAAGTGCTAAAAGTGGTTTTTCCACACTAATACAAGTGTAAAAGTGGTTTCCTGCACCAACACAAGTGCGAAAAGTGGTTTTTCAACATTAACACAAGTGCGAAAAGTGGTTTTTCAACACTATCACAAGTGCAAAAAGTGTTTTTTCCACACTAATACAAGTGCAAAAGTGGTTTCCTGCACCAACACAAGTGCGAAAAGTGGTTTTTCAACACTAACACAAGTGCGAAAAGTGGTTTTTCAACACTAACACAAGTGCGAAAAGTGGTTTTTCAACACTAACACAAGTGCGAAAAGTGGTTTTCCCACATGAATACAAGTGCAAAAGTGGTGTCCTGCACCAACACAAGTGCGAAAAGTGGTTTTTCAACACTAACACAACTGCAAAAAGTGGTTTTTCAACACTATCACAAGTGCAAAAAGTGTTTTTTCCACACTAATATAAGTGCAAAAGTGGTTTCCTGCACCAACACAAGTGCGAAAAGTGGTTTTTCAACACTAACACAAGTGCGAAAAGTGGTTTTTCAACACTATCACAAGTGCAAAAAGTGTTTTTTCCACACTAATACAAGTGCAAAAGTGGTTTCCTGCACCAACACAAGTGCGAAAAGTGGTTTTTCAACACTAACACAAGTGCGAAAAGTGGTTTTTCAACACTAACACAAGTGCGAAAAGTGGTTTTTCAACACTATCACAAGTGCAAAAAGAGTTTTTTCCACACTAATACAAGTGCAAAAGTGGTTTCCTGCACCAACACAAGTGCAAAAAGTGGTTTTTCCACACTAATACAAGTGCAAAAGTGGTTTCCTGCATCAACACAAGTGCGAAAAGTGGTTTTTCAACACTAACACAAGTGCGAAAAGTGGTTTTTCAACACTATCACAAGTGCAAAAAGTGTTTTTTCCACACTAATACAAGTGCAAAAGTGGTTTCCTGCACCAACACATGTGTGAAAAGTGGTTTTTCAACACTATCACAAGTGCGAAAAGTGGTTTTTCAACACTAACACAAGTGCGAAAAGTGGTTTTTCAACACTAACATAAGTGCGAAAAGTGGTTTTTCCACACTAATACAAGTGCAAAAGTGGTTTCCTGCACCAACACAAGTGCGAAAAGTGGTTTTTCAACACTAACACAAGTGCGAAAAGTGGTTTTTCAACACTATCACAAGTGCAAAAAGTGTTTTTCCCACACTAATACAAGTGCAAAAGTGGTTTCCTGCACCAACACAAGTGCAAAAAGTGGTTTTTCAACACTAACACAAGTGCGAAAAGTGGTTTTTCAACACTATCACAAGTGCAAAAAGTGTTTTTCCCACACTAATACAAGTGCAAAAGTGGTTTCCTGCACCAACACAAGTGCAAAAAGTGGTTTTTCAACACTAACACAAGTGCGAAAAGTGGTTTTTCAACACTATCACAAGTGCAAAAAGTGTTTTTTCAACACTAACACAAGTGCGAAAAGTGGTTTTTCCACACTAATACAAGTGCAAAAGTGGTTTCCTGCACCAACACAAGTGCGAAAAGTGGTTTTTCAACACTAACACAAGTGCAAAAAGTGTTTTTTCCACACTAATACAAGTGCAAAAGTGGTTTCCTGCACCAACACAAGTGCGAAAAGTGGTTTTTCAACACTAACACAAGTGCGAAAAGTGGTTTTTCAACACTAACACAAGTGCGAAAAGTGTTTTTTCCACACTAATACAAGTGCAAAAGTGGTTTCCTGCACCAACACAAGTGCGAAAAGTGGTTTTTCAACACTAACACAAGTGCGAAAAGTGGTTTTTCAACACTAACACAAGTGCGAAAAGTGTTTTTTCCACACTAATACAAGTGCAAAAGTGGTTTCCTGCACCAACACAAGTGCGAAAAGTGGTTTTTCAACACTAACACAAGTGCGAAAAGTGGTTTTTCAACACCAACACAAGTGCGAAAAGTGGTTTTTCAACACTAACACAAGTGCGAAAAGTGGTTTTTCCACACTAATACAAGTGCAAAAGTGGTTTCCTGCACAAACACAAGTGCGAAAAGTGGTTTTTCAACACTAACACAAGTGTGAAAAGTGGTTTTTCAACACTAACACAGGTGCGAAAAGTGTTTTTTCCACACTAATACAAGTGCAAAAGTGGTTTCCTGCACCAACACAAGTGCAAAAAGTGGTTTTTCAACACTAACACAAGTGCGAAAAGTGGTTTTTCAACACTAACACAAGTGCGAAAAGTGGTTTTTCAACACTAACACAAGTGCTAAAAGTGGTTTTTCCACACTAATACAAGTGTAAAAGTGGTTTCCTGCACCAACACAAGTGCGAAAAGTGGTTTTTCAACATTAACACAAGTGCGAAAAGTGGTTTTTCAACACTATCACAAGTGCAAAAAGTGTTTTTTCCACACTAATACAAGTGCAAAAGTGGTTTCCTGCACCAACACAAGTGCGAAAAGTGGTTTTTCAACACTAACACAAGTGCGAAAAGTGGTTTTTCAACACTAACACAAGTGCGAAAAGTGGTTTTTCAACACTAACACAAGTGCGAAAAGTGGTTTTCCCACATGAATACAAGTGCAAAAGTGGTGTCCTGCACCAACACAAGTGCGAAAAGTGGTTTTTCAACACTAACACAACTGCAAAAAGTGGTTTTTCAACACTATCACAAGTGCAAAAAGTGTTTTTTCCACACTAATATAAGTGCAAAAGTGGTTTCCTGCACCAACACAAGTGCGAAAAGTGGTTTTTCAACACTAACACAAGTGCGAAAAGTGGTTTTTCAACACTATCACAAGTGCAAAAAGTGTTTTTTCCACACTAATACAAGTGCAAAAGTGGTTTCCTGCACCAACACAAGTGCGAAAAGTGGTTTTTCAACACTAACACAAGTGCGAAAAGTGGTTTTTCAACACTAACACAAGTGCGAAAAGTGGTTTTTCAACACTATCACAAGTGCAAAAAGAGTTTTTTCCACACTAATACAAGTGCAAAAGTGGTTTCCTGCACCAACACAAGTGCAAAAAGTGGTTTTTCCACACTAATACAAGTGCAAAAGTGGTTTCCTGCATCAACACAAGTGCGAAAAGTGGTTTTTCAACACTAACACAAGTGCGAAAAGTGGTTTTTCAACACTATCACAAGTGCAAAAAGTGTTTTTTCCACACTAATACAAGTGCAAAAGTGGTTTCCTGCACCAACACATGTGTGAAAAGTGGTTTTTCAACACTATCACAAGTGCGAAAAGTGGTTTTTCAACACTAACACAAGTGCGAAAAGTGGTTTTTCAACACTAACATAAGTGCGAAAAGTGGTTTTTCCACACTAATACAAGTGCAAAAGTGGTTTCCTGCACCAACACAAGTGCGAAAAGTGGTTTTTCAACACTAACACAAGTGCGAAAAGTGGTTTTTCAACACTATCACAAGTGCAAAAAGTGTTTTTCCCACACTAATACAAGTGCAAAAGTGGTTTCCTGCACCAACACAAGTGCAAAAAGTGGTTTTTCAACACTAACACAAGTGCGAAAAGTGGTTTTTCAACACTATCACAAGTGCAAAAAGTGTTTTTTCAACACTAACACAAGTGCGAAAAGTGGTTTTTCCACACTAATACAAGTGCAAAAGTGGTTTCCTGCACCAACACAAGTGCGAAAAGTGGTTTTTCAACACTAACACAAGTGCGAAAAGTGGTTTTTCAACACTAATACAATTGCAAAAGTGGTTTCCTGCACCAACACAAATGCGAAAAGTGGTTTTTCAACACTAACACAAGTGCGAAAAGTGGTTTTTCCACACTAATACAATTGCAAAAGTGGTTTCCTGCACCAACACAAGTGCGAAAAGTGGTTTTTCGACACTAACACAAGTGCGAAAAGTGGTTTTCAACACTATCACAAGTGCAAAAAGTGTTTTTTCCACACTAATACAAGTGCAAAAGTGGTTTCCTGCACCAACACAAGTGCGAAAAGTGGTTTTTCAACACTAACACAAGTGCGAAAAGTGGTTTTTCAACACTAACACAAGTGCGAAAAGTGTTTTTTCCACACTAATACAAGTGCAAAAGTGGTTTCCTGCACCAACACAAGTGCGAAAAGTGGTTTTTCAACACTAACACAAGTGCGAAAAGTGGTTTTTCAACACCAACACAAGTGCGAAAAGTGGTTTTTCAACACTAACACAAGTGCGAAAAGTGGTTTTTCCACACTAATACAAGTGCAAAAGTGGTTTCCTGCACAAACACAAGTGCGAAAAGTGGTTTTTCAACACTAACACAAGTGTGAAAAGTGGTTTTTCAACACTAACACAGGTGCGAAAAGTGTTTTTTCCACACTAATACAAGTGCAAAAGTGGTTTCCTGCAACAACACAAGTGCAAAAAGTGGTTTTTCAACACTAACACAAGTGCGAAAAGTGGTTTTTCAACACTAACACAAGTGCGAAAAGTGGTTTTTCAACACTAACACAAGTGCTAAAAGTGGTTTTTCCACACTAATACAAGTGTAAAAGTGGTTTCCTGCACCAACACAAGTGCGAAAAGTGGTTTTTCAACATTAACACAAGTGCGAAAAGTGGTTTTTCAACACTATCACAAGTGCAAAAAGTGTTTTTTCCACACTAATACAAGTGCAAAAGTGGTTTCCTGCACCAACACAAGTGTGAAAAGTGGTTTTTCAACACTAACACAAGTGCGAAAAGTGGTTTTTCAACACTAACACAAGTGCGAAAAGTGGTTTTTCAACACTAACACAAGTGCGAAAAGTGGTTTTCCCACATGAATACAAGTGCAAAAGTGGTGTCCTGCACCAACACAAGTGCGAAAAGTGGTTTTTCAACACTAACACAAGTGCAAAAAGTGGTTTTTCAACACTATCACAAGTGCAAAAAGTGTTTTTTCCACACTAATATAAGTGCAAAAGTGGTTTCCTGCACCAACACAAGTGCGAAAAGTGGTTTTTCAACACTAACACAAGTGCGAAAAGTGGTTTTTCAACACTATCACAAGTGCAAAAAGTGTTTTTTCCACACTAATACAAGTGCAAAAGTGGTTTCCTGCACCAACACAAGTGCGAAAAGTGGTTTTTCAACACTAACACAAGTGCGAAAAGTGGTTTTTCAACACTAACACAAGTGCGAAAAGTGGTTTTTCAACACTAACACAAGTGCAAAAAGTGTTTTTTCCACACTAATACAAGTGAAAAAGTGGTTTCCTGCACCAACACAAGTGCTAAAAGTGTTTTTTCAACACTAACACAAGTGCGAAAAGTGGTTTTTCAACACTAATACAAGTGCAAAAGTGGTTTCCTGCACCAACAGAAGTGCGAAAAGTGGTTTTTCAACACTAACACAAGTGCGAAAAGTGGTTTTTCAACACTAACACAAGTGCGAAAAGTGGTTTTTCAACACTAACACAAGTGCGAAAAGTGGTTTTTCCACTCTAATACAAGTGCGAAAAGTGGTTTTTCAACACTAACACAAGTGCGAAAAGTGTTTTTTCCACACTAATACAAGTGCAAAAGTGGTTCCTGCACCAACACAAGTGCGAAAAGTGGTTTTTCAACACTAACAAAAGTGCGAAAAGTGCTTTTTCAACACTATCACAAGTGCAAAAAGTGTTTTTTCCACACTAATACAAGTGCAAAAGTGGTTTCCTGCACCAACACAGTGCGAAAAGTGGTTTTTCAACACTATCACAAGTGCGAAAAGTGGTTTTTCAACACTAACACAAGTGCGAAAAGTGGTTTCCTGCACTAACACAAGTGCAAAAGTGGTTTTTCAACACTATCACAAGTGCGAAAAGTGGTTTTTCAACACTATCACAAGTGCAAAAAGTGTTTTTTCCACACTAATACAAGTGCAAAAGTGGTTTCCTGCACCAACACAAGTGCGAAAAGTGGTTTTTCAACACTAACACAAGTGCGAAAAGTGGTTTTTCAACACTAACACAAGTGCAAAAAGTGGTTTTTTCCACACTAATACAAGTGCAAAAGTGGTTTCCTGCACCAACACAAGTGCGAAAAGTGGTTTTTCAACACTAACACAAGTGCGAAAAGTGGTTTTTCAACACTAACACAAGTGCGAAAAGTGGTTTTTCAACACTATCACAAGTGCAAAAAGTGTTTTTTCCCCACTAATACAAGTGCAAAAGTGGTTTTCCTGCACCAACACAAGTGCGAAAAGTGGTTTTTCAACACTAACACAAGTGCGAAAAGTGGTTTTTCCACACTAATACAAGTGCAAAAGTGGTTTTCTGCACCGACACAAGTGCGAAATGTGGTTTTTCAACACTAACACAAGTGCGAAAAGTGGTTTTTCAACACTAACACGAGTGCGAAAAGTGGTTTTTCAACACTAACACAAGTGCGAAAAGTGGTTTTTCAACACTAACACAAGTGCGAAAAGTGGTTTTTCAACACTAATACAAGTGTAAAAGTGGTTTCCTGCACCAACACAAGTGCGGAAAGTGGTTTTTCAACATTAACACAAGTGTGAAAAGTGGTTTTTCAACACTATCACAAGTGCAAAAAGTGGTTTTTCCACACTAATACAAGTGCAAAAGTGGTTTCCTGCACCAACACAAGTGCGAAAAGTGGTTTTTCAACACTAATACAAGTGCGAAAAGTGGTTTTTCAACACTAACCCAAGTGCAAAAAGTGGTTTTTCCACACTAACACAAGTGCAAAAAGTGGTTTTTCCACTCTAATACAAGTGCAAAAGTGGTTTCCTGCACCAACACAATTGCGAAAAGTGGTTTTTCAACACTAACACAAGTGCGAAAAGTGGTTTTTCAACACCATCACATGTGCAAAAAGTGTTTTTTCCACACTAATACAAGTGCAAAAGTGGTTTCCTGCACCAACACAAGTGCGAAAAGTGGTTTTTCAACAGTAACACAAGTGCGAAAAGTGGTTTTTCCACACTAATACAAGTGCAAAAGTGGTTTCCTGCACCAACACAAGTGCAAAAAGTGGTTTTTCAACACTAACACAAGTGCGAAAAGTGGTTTTTCAACACTAACACAAGTGCGAAAAGTGGTTTTTCAACACTAACACAAGTGCGAAAAGTAGTTTTTCAACACTAACACAAGTGCAAAAAGTGTTTTTTCCACACTAATACAAGTGCAAAAGTGGTTTCCTGCACCAACACAAGTGCGAAAAGTGGTTTTTCAACACTAACACAAGTGCGAAAAGTGGGTTTTCCACACTAATACAAGTGCAAAAGTGGTTTCCTGCATCAACACAAGTGCGAAAAGTGGTTTTTCAACACTAACACAAGTGTGAAAAGTAGTTTTTCAACACTATCACAAGTGCGAAAAGTGGTTTTTCAACACTAACACAAGTGCGAAAAGTGGTTTCCTGCACTAACACAAGTGCAAAAGTGGTTTTTCAACACTATCACAAGTGCGAAAAGTGGTTTTTCAACACTATCACAAGTGCAAAAAGTGTTTTTTCCACACTAATACAAGTGCAAAAGTGGTTTCCTGCACCAACACAAGTGCGAAAAGTGGTTTTTCAACACTAACACAAGTGCGAAAAGTGGTTTTTCAACACTAACACAAGTGCAAAAAGTGGTTTTTTTCCACACTAATACAAGTGCAAAAGTGGTTTCCTGCACCAACACAAGTGCGAAAAGTGGTTTTTCAACACTAACACAAGTGCGAAAAGTGGTTTTTCAACACTAACACAAGTGCGAAAAGTGGTTTTTCAACACTATCACAAGTGCAAAAAGTGTTTTTTCCGCACTAATACAAGTGCAAAAGTGGTTTTCCTGCACCAACACAAGTGCGAAAAGTGGTTTTTCAACACTAACACAAGTGCGAAAAGTGGTTTTTCCACACTAATACATGTGCAAAAGTGGTTTCCTGCACCAACACAAGTGCGAAAAGTGGTTTTTCAACACTAACACAAGTGCGAAAAGTGGTTTTTCAACACTAACACAAGTACGAAAAGTGATTTTTCAACACTAACACAAGTGCGAAAAGTGGTTTTTCAACACTAACACAAGTGCGAAAAGTGGTTTTTCAACACTATCACAAGTGCGAAAAGTGGTTTCCTGCACTAACACAAGTGCAAAAGTGGTTTTTCAACACTATCACATGTGCGAAAAGTGGTTTTTCAACACTATCACAAGTGCAAAAAGTGTTTTTCCACACTAATACAAGTGCAAAAGTGGTTTCCTGCACCAACACAAGTGCGAAAAGTGGTTTTTCAACACTAACACAAGTGCGAAAAGTGGTTTTTCAACACTAACACAAGTGCAAAAAGTGGTTTTTTCCACACTAATACAAGTGCAAAAGTGGTTTCCTGCACCAACACAAGTGCGAAAAGTGGTTTTTCAACACTAACACAAGTGCGAAAAGTGGTTTTTCAACACTAACACAAGTGCGAAAAGTGGTTTTTCAACACTATCACAAGTGCAAAAAGTGTTTTTTCCCCACTAATACAAGTGCAAAAGTGGTTTTCCTGCACCAACACAAGTGCGAAAAGTGGTTTTTCAACACTAACACAAGTGCGAAAAGTGGTTTTTCCACACTAATACAAGTGCAAAAGTGGTTTTCTGCACCAACACAAGTGCGAAAAGTGGTTTTTCAACACTAACACAAGTGCGAAAAGTGGTTTTTCAACACTAACACAAGTGCGAAAAGTGGTTTTTCAACACTAACACAAGTGCGAAAAGTGGTTTTTCAACACTAACACAAGTGCGAAAAGTGGTTTTTCAACACTAATACAAGTGTAAAAGTGGTTTCCTGCACCAACACAAGTGCGGAAAGTGGTTTTTCAACACTAACACAAGTGTGAAAAGTGGTTTTTCAACACTATCACAAGTGCAAAAAGTGGTTTTTCCACACTAATACAAGTGCAAAAGTGGTTTCCTGCACCAACACAAGTGCGAAAAGTGGTTTTTCAACACTAATTCAAGTGCGAAAAGTGGTTTTTCAACACTAACCCAAGTGCGAAAAGTGGTTTTTCCACACTAACACAAGTGCAAAAAGTGGTTTTTCCACTCTAATACAAGTGCAAAAGTGGTTTCCTGCACCAACACAATTGCGAAAAGTGGTTTTTCAACACTAACACAAGTGCGAAAAGTGGTTTTTCAACACTATCACATGTGCAAAAAGTGTTTTTTCCACACTAATACAAGTGCAAAAGTGGTTTCCTGCACCAACACAAGTGCGAAAAGTGGTTTTTCAACAGTAACACAAGTGCGAAAAGTGGTTTTTCCACACTAATACAAGTGCAAAAGTGGTTTCCTGCACCAACACAAGTGCAAAAAGTGGTTTTTCAACACTAACACAAGTGCGAAAAGTGTTTTTTCAACACTAACACAAGTGCGAAAAGTGGTTTTTCCACACTAATACAAGTGCAAAAGTGGTTCCTGCACCAACACAAGTGCGAAAAGTGGTTTTTCAACACTAACACAAGTGCGAAAAGTGGTTTTTCAACACTAATACAATTGCAAAAGTGGTTTCCTGCACCAACACAAATGCGAAAAGTGGTTTTTCAACACTAACACAAGTGCGAAAAGTGGTTTTTCCACACTAATACAATTGCAAAAGTGGTTTCCTGCACCAACACATGTGCGAAAAGTGGTTTTTCGACACTAACACAAGTGCGAAAAGTGGTTTTCAACACTATCACAAGTGCACAAAGTGTTTTTTCCACACTAATACAAGTGCAAAAGTGGTTTACTGCACCAACACAAGTGCGAAAAGTGGTTTTTCAACACTAACACAAGTGCGAAAAGTGGTTTTTCAACACTAACACAAGTGCGAAAAGTGTTTTTTCCACACTAATACAAGTGCAAAAGTGGTTTCCTGCACCAACACAAGTGCGAAAAGTGGTTTTACAACACTAACACAAGTGCGAAAAGTGGTTTTTCAACACCAACACAAGTGCGAAAAGTGGTTTTTCAACACTAACACAAGTGCGAAAAGTGGTTTTTCCACACTAATACAAGTGCAAAAGTGGTTTCCTGCACAAACAGAAGTGCAAAAAGTGGTTTTTCAACACTAACACAAGTGTGAAAAGTGGTTTTTCAACACTAACACAGGTGCGAAAAGTGTTTTTTCCACACTAATACAAGTGCAAAAGTGGTTTCCTGCACCAACACAAGTGCAAAAAGTGGTTTTTCAACATTAACACAAGTGCGAAAAGTGGTTTTTCAACACTAACACAAGTGCGAAAAGTGGTTTTTCAACACTAACACAAGTGCTAAAAGTGGTTTTTCCACACTAATACAAGTGTAAAAGTGGTTTCCTGCACCAACACAAGTGCGAAAAGTGGTTTTTCAACATTAACACAAGTGCGAAAAGTGGTTTTTCAACACTATCACAAGTGCAAAAAGTGTTTTTTCCACACTAATACAAGTGCAAAAGTGGTTTCCTGCACCAACACAAGTGCGAAAAGTGGTTTTTCAACACTAACACAAGTGCGAAAAGTGGTTTTTCAACACTAACACAAGTGCGAAAAGTGGTTTTTCAACACTAACACAAGTGCGAAAAGTGGTTTTCCCACATGAATACAAGTGCAAAAGTGGTTTCCTGCACCAACACAAGTGCGAAAAGTGGTTTTTCAACACTAACACAAGTGCGTAAAGTGGTTTTTCAACACTATCACAAGTGCAAAAAGTGTTTTTTCCACACTAATATAAGTGCAAAAGTGGTTTCCTGCACCAACACAAGTGCGAAAAGTGGTTTTTCAACACTAACACAAGTGCGAAAAGTGGTTTTTCAACACTATCACAAGTGCAAAAAGTGTTTTTTCCACACTAATACAAGTGCAAAAGTGGTTTCCTGCACCAACACAAGTGCGAAAAGTGGTTTTTCAACACTAACACAAGTGCGAAAAGTGGTTTTTCAACACTAACGCAAGTGCGAAAAGTGGTTTTTCAACACTAACACAAGTGCAAAAAGTGTTTTTTCCACACTAATACAAGTGCAAAAGTGGTTTCCTGCACCAACACAAGTGCTAAAAGTGGTTTTTCAACACTAACACAAGTGCGAAAAGTGGTTTTTCAACACTAATACAAGTGCAAAAGTGGTTTCCTGCACCAACAGAAGTGCGAAAAGTGGTTTTTCAACACTAACACAAGTGCGAAAAGTGGTTTTTCAACACTAACACAAGTGCGAAAAGTGGTTTTTCCACACTAATACAAGTGCAAAAGTGGTTTCCTGGACCAACACAAGTGCGAAAAGTGGTTTTTCAACACTAACACAAGTGCGAAAAGTGGTTTTTCAACACTAACACAAGTGCGAAAAGTGTTTTTTCCACACTAATACAAGTGCAAAAGTGGTTTCCTGCAACAACACAAGTGCGAAAAGTGGTTTTTCAACACTAACACAAGTGCGAAAAGTGGTTTTTCAACACTAACACAAGTGCGAAAAGTGGTTTTTCCACACTAATACAAGTGCAAAAGTGGTTTCCTGGACCAACACAAGTGCGAAAAGTGGTTTTTCAACACTAACACAAGTGCGAAAAGTGGTTTTTCAACACTAACACAAGTGCGAAAAGTGTTTTTTCCACACTAATACAAGTGCAAAAGTGGTTTCCTGCAACAACACAAGTGCAAAAAGTGGTTTTTCAACACTAACACAAGTGCGAAAAGTGGTATTTCAACAATAACACAAGTGGGAAAAGTGGTTTTTCATCACTAACACAAGTGCGAAAAGTGGTTTTTCAACACTAACACAAGTGCAAAAAGTGGTTTTTCCACACTAATACAAGTGCAAAAGTGGTTTCCTGCACCAACACAAGTGCGAAAAGTGGTTTTTCAACACTAACACAAGTGCGAAAAGTGTTTTTCAACACTAACACAAGTGCGAAAAGTGGTTTTTCCACACTAATACAAGTGCAAAAGTGGTTGCCTGCACCAACAGACGTGCAAAAAGTGGTTTTTCAACACTAACACAAGTGCGAAAAGTGGTTTATCAACACTATCACAAGTGCAAAAAGTGTTTTTTCCACACTAATACAAGTGTAAAAGTGGTTTCCTGCACCAACACAAGTGCGAAAAGTGGTTTTTCAACATTAACACAAGTGCGAAAAGTGGTTTTTCAACACTATCACAAGTGCAAAAAGTGTTTTTTCCCCACTAATACAAGTGCAAAAGTGGTTTTCCTGCACCAACACAAGTGCGAAAAGTGGTTTTTCAACACTAACACAAGTGCGAAAAGTGGTTTTTCCACACTAATACAAGTGCAAAAGTGGTTTTCTGCACCAACACAAGTGCGAAATGTGGTTTTTCAACACTAACACAAGTGCGAAAAGTGGTTTTTCAACACTAACACAAGTGCGAAAAGTGGTTTTTCAACACTAACACAAGTGCGAAAAGTGGTTTTTCAACACTAACACAAGTGCGAAAAGTGGTTTTTCAACACTAATACAAGTGTAAAAGTGGTTTCCTGCACCAACACAAGTGCGGAAAGTGGTTTTTCAACACTAACACAAGTGTGAAAAGTGGTTTTTCAACACTATCACAAGTGCAAAAAGTGGTTTTTCCACACTAATACAAGTGCAAAAGTGGTTTCCTGCACCAACACAAGTGCGAAAAGTGGTTTTTCAACACTAATACAAGTGCGAAAAGTGGTTTTTCAACACTAACCCAAGTGCAAAAAGTGGTTTTTCCACACTAACACAAGTGCAAAAAGTGGTTTTTCCACTCTAATACAAGTGCAAAAGTGGTTTCCTGCACCAACACAATTGCGAAAAGTGGTTTTTCAACACTAACACAAGTGCGAAAAGTGGTTTTTCAACACTATCACATGTGCAAAAAGTGTTTTTTCCACACTAATACAAGTGCAAAAGTGGTTTCCTGCACCAACACAAGTGCGAAAAGTGGTTTTTCAACAGTAACACAAGTGCGAAAAGTGGTTTTTCCACACTAATACAAGTGCAAAAGTGGTTTCCTGCACCAACACAAGTGCAAAAAGTGGTTTTTCAACACTAACACAAGTGCGAAAAGTGGTTTTTCAACACTAACACAAGTGCGAAAAGTGGTTTTTCAACACTAACACAAGTGCGAAAAGTAGTTTTTCAACACTAACACAAGTGCAAAAAGTGTTTTTTCCACACTAATACAAGTGCAAAAGTGGTTTCCTGCACCAACACAAGTGCGAAAAGTGGTTTTTCAACACTAACACAAGTGCGAAAAGTGGGTTTTCCACACTAATACAAGTGCAAAAGTGGTTTCCTGCATCAACACAAGTGCGAAAAGTGGTTTTTCAACACTAACACAAGTGTGAAAAGTAGTTTTTCAACACTATCACAAGTGCGAAAAGTGGTTTTTCAACACTAACACAAGTGCGAAAAGTGGTTTCCTGCACTAACACAAGTGCAAAAGTGGTTTTTCAACACTATCACAAGTGCGAAAAGTGGTTTTTCAACACTATCACAAGTGCAAAAAGTGTTTTTTCCACACTAATACAAGTGCAAAAGTGGTTTCCTGCACCAACACAAGTGCGAAAAGTGGTTTTTCAACACTAACACAAGTGCGAAAAGTGGTTTTTCAACACTAACACAAGTGCAAAAAGTGGTTTTTTTCCACACTAATACAAGTGCAAAAGTGGTTTCCTGCACCAACACAAGTGCGAAAAGTGGTTTTTCAACACTAACACAAGTGCGAAAAGTGGTTTTTCAACACTAACACAAGTGCGAAAAGTGGTTTTTCAACACTATCACAAGTGCAAAAAGTGTTTTTTCCGCACTAATACAAGTGCAAAAGTGGTTTTCCTGCACCAACACAAGTGCGAAAAGTGGTTTTTCAACACTAACACAAGTGCGAAAAGTGGTTTTTCCACACTAATACATGTGCAAAAGTGGTTTCCTGCACCAACACAAGTGCGAAAAGTGGTTTTTCAACACTAACACAAGTGCGAAAAGTGGTTTTTCAACACTAACACAAGTGCGAAAAGTGGTTTTTCAACACTAACACAAGTGCGAAAAGTGGTTTTTCAACACTATCACAAGTGCGAAAAGTGGTTTCCTGCACTAACACAAGTGCAAAAGTGGTTTTTCAACACTATCACAAGTGCGAAAAGTGGTTTTTCAACACTATCACAAGTGCAAAAAGTGTTTTTTCCACACTAATACAAGTGCAAAAGTGGTTTCCTGCACCAACACAAGTGCGAAAAGTGGTTTTTCAACACTAACACAAGTGCGAAAAGTGGTTTTTCAACACTAACACAAGTGCAAAAAGTGGTTTTTTCCACACTAATACAAGTGCAAAAGTGGTTTCCTGCACCAACACAAGTGCGAAAAGTGGTTTTTCAACACTAACACAAGTGCGAAAAGTGGTTTTTCAACACTAACACAAGTGCGAAAAGTGGTTTTTCAACACTATCACAAGTGCAAAAAGTGTTTTTTCCCCACTAATACAAGTGCAAAAGTGGTTTTCCTGCACCAACACAAGTGCGAAAAGTGGTTTTTCAACACTAACACAAGTGCGAAAAGTGGTTTTTCCACACTAATACAAGTGCAAAAGTGGTTTTTCTGCACCAACACAAGTGCGAAAAGTGGTTTTTCAACACTAACACAAGTGCGAAAAGTGGTTTTTCAACACTAACACAAGTGCGAAAAGTGGTTTTTCAACACTAACACAAGTGCGAAAAGTGGTTTTTCAACACTAACACAAGTGCGAAAAGTGGTTTTTCAACACTAATACAAGTGTAAAAGTGGTTTCCTGCACCAACACAAGTGCGGAAAGTGGTTTTTCAACACTAACACAAGTGTGAAAAGTGGTTTTTCAACACTATCACAAGTGCAAAAAGTGGGTTTTTCCACACTAATACAAGTGCAAAAGTGGTTTCCTGCACCAACACAAGTGCGAAAAGTGGTTTTTCAACACTAATTCAAGTGCGAAAAGTGGTTTTTCAACACTAACCCAAGTGCGAAAAGTGGTTTTTCCACACTAACACAAGTGCAAAAAGTGGTTTTTCCACTCTAATACAAGTGCAAAAGTGGTTTCCTGCACCAACACAATTGCGAAAAGTGGTTTTTCAACACTAACACAAGTGCGAAAAGTGGTTTTTCAACACTATCACATGTGCAAAAAGTGTTTTTTCCACACTAATACAAGTGCAAAAGTGGTTTCCTGCACCAACACAAGTGCGAAAAGTGGTTTTTCAACAGTAACACAAGTGCGAAAAGTGGTTTTTCCACACTAATACAAGTGCAAAAGTGGTTTCCTGCACCAACACAAGTGCAAAAAGTGGTTTTTCAACACTAACACAAGTGCGAAAAGTGTTTTTTCAACACTAACACAAGTGCGAAAAGTGGTTTTTCCACACTAATACAAGTGCAAAAGTGGTTCCTGCACCAACACAAGTGCGAAAAGTGGTTTTTCAACACTAACACAAGTGCGAAAAGTGGTTTTTCAACACTAATACAATTGCAAAAGTGGTTTCCTGCACCAACACAAATGCGAAAAGTGGTTTTTCAACACTAACACAAGTGCGAAAAGTGGTTTTTCCACACTAATACAATTGCAAAAGTGGTTTCCTGCACCAACACAAGTGCGAAAAGTGGTTTTTCGACACTAACACAAGTGCGAAAAGTGGTTTTCAACACTATCACAAGTGCAAAAAGTGTTTTTTCCACACTAATACAAGTGCAAAAGTGGTTTACTGCACCAACACAAGTGCGAAAAGTGGTTTTTCAACACTAACACAAGTGCGAAAAGTGGTTTTTCAACACTAACACAAGTGCGAAAAGTGTTTTTTCCACACTAATACAAGTGCAAAAGTGGTTTCCTGCACCAACACAAGTGCGAAAAGTGGTTTTTCAACACTAACACAAGTGCGAAAAGTGGTTTTTCAACACTAACACAAGTGCAAAAAGTGGTTTTTTCCACACTAATACAAGTGCAAAAGTGGTTTCCTGCACCAACACAAGTGCGAAAAGTGGTTTTTCAACACTAACACAAGTGCGAAAAGTGGTTTTTCAACACTAACACAAGTGCGAAAAGTGGTTTTTCAACACTATCACAAGTGCAAAAAGTGTTTTTTCCCCACTAATACAAGTGCAAAAGTGGTTTTCCTGCACCAACACAAGTGCGAAAAGTGGTTTTTCAACACTAACACAAGTGCGAAAAGTGGTTTTTCCACACTAATACAAGTGCAAAAGTGGTTTTCTGCACCAACACAAGTGCGAAAAGTGGTTTTTCAACACTAACACAAGTGCGAAAAGTGGTTTTTCAACACTAACACAAGTGCGAAAAGTGGTTTTTCAACACTAACACAAGTGCGAAAAGTGGTTTTTCAACACTAACACAAGTGCGAAAAGTGGTTTTTCAACACTAATACAAGTGTAAAAGTGGTTTCCTGCACCAACACAAGTGCGGAAAGTGGTTTTTCAACACTAACACAAGTGTGAAAAGTGGTTTTTCAACACTATCACAAGTGCAAAAAGTGGTTTTTCCACACTAATACAAGTGCAAAAGTGGTTTCCTGCACCAACACAAGTGCGAAAAGTGGTTTTTCAACACTAATTCAAGTGCGAAAAGTGGTTTTTCAACACTAACCCAAGTGCGAAAAGTGGTTTTTCCACACTAACACAAGTGCAAAAAGTGGTTTTTCCACTCTAATACAAGTGCAAAAGTGGTTTCCTGCACCAACACAATTGCGAAAAGTGGTTTTTCAACACTAACACAAGTGCGAAAAGTGGTTTTTCAACACTATCACATGTGCAAAAAGTGTTTTTTCCACACTAATACAAGTGCAAAAGTGGTTTCCTGCACCAACACAAGTGCGAAAAGTGGTTTTTCAACAGTAACACAAGTGCGAAAAGTGGTTTTTCCACACTAATACAAGTGCAAAAGTGGTTTCCTGCACCAACACAAGTGCAAAAAGTGGTTTTTCAACACTAACACAAGTGCGAAAAGTGTTTTTTCAACACTAACACAAGTGCGAAAAGTGGTTTTTCCACACTAATACAAGTGCAAAAGTGGTTCCTGCACCAACACAAGTGCGAAAAGTGGTTTTTCAACACTAACACAAGTGCGAAAAGTGGTTTTTCAACACTAATACAATTGCAAAAGTGGTTTCCTGCACCAACACAAATGCGAAAAGTGGTTTTTCAACACTAACACAAGTGCGAAAAGTGGTTTTTCCACACTAATACAATTGCAAAAGTGGTTTCCTGCACCAACACAAGTGCGAAAAGTGGTTTTTCGACACTAACACAAGTGCGAAAAGTGGTTTTCAACACTATCACAAGTGCAAAAAGTGTTTTTTCCACACTAATACAAGTGCAAAAGTGGTTTACTGCACCAACACAAGTGCGAAAAGTGGTTTTTCAACACTAACACAAGTGCGAAAAGTGGTTTTTCAACACTAACACAAGTGCGAAAAGTGTTTTTTCCACACTAATACAAGTGCAAAAGTGGTTTCCTGCACCAACACAAGTGCGAAAAGTGGTTTTACAACACTAACACAAGTGCGAAAAGTGGTTTTTCAACACTAACACAAGTGCGAAAAGTGGTTTTTCAACACTAACACAAGTGCGAAAAGTGGTTTTTCCACACTAATACAAGTGCAAAAGTGGTTTCCTGCACAAACAGAAGTGCAAAAAGTGGTTTTTCAACACTAACACAAGTGTGAAAAGTGGTTTTTCAACACTAACACAGGTGCGAAAAGTGTTTTTTCCACACTAATACAAGTGCAAAAGTGGTTTCCTGCACCAACACAAGTGCAAAAAGTGGTTTTTCAACATTAACACAAGTGCGAAAAGTGGTTTTTCAACACTAACACAAGTGCGAAAAGTGGTTTTTCAACACTAACACAAGTGCTAAAAGTGGTTTTTCCACACTAATACAAGTGTAAAAGTGGTTTCCTGCACCAACACAAGTGCGAAAAGTGGTTTTTCAACATTAACACAAGTGCGAAAAGTGGTTTTTCAACACTATCACAAGTGCAAAAAGTGTTTTTTCCACACTAATACAAGTGCAAAAGTGGTTTCCTGCACCAACACAAGTGCGAAAAGTGGTTTTTCAACACTAACACAAGTGCGAAAAGTGGTTTTTCAACACTAACACAAGTGCGAAAAGTGGTTTTTCAACACTAACACAAGTGCGAAAAGTGGTTTTCCCACATGAATACAAGTGCAAAAGTGGTTTCCTGCACCAACACAAGTGCGAAAAGTGGTTTTTCAACACTAACACAAGTGCGTAAAGTGGTTTTTCAACACTATCACAAGTGCAAAAAGTGTTTTTTCCACACTAATATAAGTGCAAAAGTGGTTTCCTGCACCAACACAAGTGCGAAAAGTGGTTTTTCAACACTAACACAAGTGCGAAAAGTGGTTTTTCAACACTATCACAAGTGCAAAAAGTGTTTTTTCCACACTAATACAAGTGCAAAAGTGGTTTCCTGCACCAACACAAGTGCGAAAAGTGGTTTTTCAACACTAACACAAGTGCGAAAAGTGGTTTTTCAACACTAACGCAAGTGCGAAAAGTGGTTTTTCAACACTAACACAAGTGCAAAAAGTGTTTTTTCCACACTAATACAAGTGCAAAAGTGGTTTCCTGCACCAACACAAGTGCTAAAAGTGGTTTTTCAACACTAACACAAGTGCGAAAAGTGGTTTTTCAACACTAATACAAGTGCAAAAGTGGTTTCCTGCACCAACAGAAGTGCGAAAAGTGGTTTTTCAACACTAACACAAGTGCGAAAAGTGGTTTTTCAACACTAACACAAGTGCGAAAAGTGGTTTTTCCACACTAATACAAGTGCAAAAGTGGTTTCCTGCACCAACACAAGTGCGAAAAGTGGTTTTTCAACACTAACACAAGTGCGAAAAGTGGTTTTTCAACACTAACACAAGTGCGAAAAGTGTTTTTTCCACACTAATACAAGTGCAAAAGTGGTTTCCTGCAACAACACAAGTGCAAAAAGTGGTTTTTCAACACTAACACAAGTGCGAAAAGTGGTATTTCAACACTAACACAAGTTGGAAAAGTGGTTTTTCATCACTAACACAAGTGCGAAAAGTGGTTTTTCAACACTAACACAAGTGCAAAAAGTGGTTTTTCCACACTAATACAAGTGCAAAAGTGGTTTCCTGCACCAACACAAGTGCGAAAAGTGGTTTTTCAACACTAACACAAGTGCGAAAAGTGTTTTTCAACACTAGCACAAGTGCGAAAAGTGGTTTTTCCACACTAATACAAGTGCAAAAGTGGTTGCCTGCACCAACAGACGTGCAAAAAGTGGTTTTTCAACACTAACACAAGTGCGAAAAGTGGTTTATCAACACTATCACAAGTGCAAAAAGTGTTTTTTCCACACTAATACAAGTGCAAAAGTGGTTTCCTGCACCAACACAAGTGCGAAAAGTGGTTTTTCAACACTAACACAAGTGCGAAAAGTGGTTTTTCAACACTAACACAAGTGCGAAAAGTGTTTTTCCACACTAATACAAGTGCAAAAGTGGTTCCTGCACCAACACAAGTGCGAAAAGTGGTTTTTCAACACTAACAAAAGTGCGAAAAGTGCTTTTTCAACACTATCACAAGTGCAAAAAGTGTTTTTTCCACACTAATACAAGTGCAAAAGTGATTTCCTGCACCAACACAAGTGCGAAAAGTGGTTTTTCAACACTATCACAAGTGCGAAAAGTGGTTTTTCAACACTAACACAAGTGCGAAAAGTGGTTTCCTGCACTAACACAAGTGCAAAAGTGGTTTTTCAACACTATCACAAGTGCGAAAAGTGGTTTTTCAACACTATCACAAGTGCAAAAAGTGTTTTTTCCACACTAATACAAGTGCAAAAGTGGTTTCCTGCACCAACACAAGTGCGAAAAGTGGTTTTTCAACACTAACACAAGTGCGAAAAGTGGTTTTTCAACACTAACACAAGTGCAAAAAGTGGTTTTTTCCACACTAATACAAGTGCAAAAGTGGTTTCCTGCACCAACACAAGTGCGAAAAGTGGTTTTTCAACACTAACACAAGTGCGAAAAGTGGTTTTTCAACACTAACACAAGTGCGAAAAGTGGTTTTTCAACACTATCACAAGTGCAAAAAGTGTTTTTTCCCCACTAATACAAGTGCAAAAGTGGTTTTCCTGCACCAACACAAGTGCGAAAAGTGGTTTTTCAACACTAACACAAGTGCGAAAAGTGGTTTTTCCACACTAATACAAGTGCAAAAGTGGTTTTCTGCACCAACACAAGTGCGAAAAGTGGTTTTTCAACACTAACACAAGTGCGAAAAGTGGTTTTTCAACACTAACACAAGTGCGAAAAGTGGTTTTTCAACACTAACACAAGTGCGAAAAGTGGTTTTTCAACATTAACACAAGTGTGAAAAGTGGTTTTTCAACACTATCACAAGTGCAAAAAGTGGTTTTTCCACACTAATACAAGTGCAAAAGTGCTTTCCTGCACCAACACAAGTGCGAAAAGTGGTTTTTCAACACTAATACAAGTGTAAAAGTGGTTTCCTGCACCAACACAATGGCGGAAAGTGGTTTTTCAACACTAACACAAGTGTGAAAAGTGGTTTTTCAACACTATCACAAGTGCAAAAAGTGGTTTTTCCACACTAATACAAGTGCAAAAGTGCTTTCCTGCACCAACACAAGTGCGAAAAGTGGTTTTTCAACACTAATACAAGTGTGAAAAGTGGTTTTTCAACACTAACCCAAGTGCGAAAAGTGGTTTTTCCACACTAACACAAGTGCAAAAAGTGGTTTTTCCACTCTAATACAAGTGCAAAAGTGGTTTCCTGCACCAACACAATTGCGAAAAGTGGTTTTTCAACACTAACACAAGTGCGAAAAGTGGTTTTTCAACACTATCACATGTGCAAAAAGTGTTTTTTCCACACTAATACAAGTGCAAAAGTGGTTACCTGCACCAACACAAGTGCGAAAAGTGGTTTTTCAACAGTAACACAAGTGCGAAAAGTGGTTTTTCCACACTAATACAAGTGCAAAAGTGGTTTCCTGCACCAACACAAGTGCAAAAAGTGGTTTTTCAACACTAACACAAGTGCGAAAAGTGGTTTTTCAACACTAACACAAGTGCGAAAAGTGGTTTTTCAACACTAACACAAGTGCGAAAAGTGGTTTTTCAACACTAACACAAGTGCAAAAAGTGTTTTTTCCACACTAATACAAGTGCAAAAGTGGTTTCCTGCACCAACACAAGTGCGAAAAGTGGTTTTTCAACACTAACACAAGTGCGAAAAGTGGGTTTTCCACACTAATACAAGTGCAAAAGTGGTTTCCTGCATCAACACAAGTGCGAAAAGTGGTTTTTCAACACTAACACAAGTGTGAAAAGTAGTTTTTCAACACTATCACAAGTGCGAAAAGTGGTTTTTCAACACTAACACAAGTGCGAAAAGTGGTTTCCTGCACTAACACAAGTGCAAAAGTGGTTTTTCAACACTATCACAAGTGCGAAAAGTGGTTTTTCAACACTATCACAAGTGCAAAAAGTGTTTTTTCCACACTAATACAAGTGCAAAAGTGGTTTCCTGCACCAACACAAGTGCGAAAAGTGGTTTTTCAACACTAACACAAGTGCGAAAAGTGGTTTTTCAACACTAACACAAGTGCAAAAAGTGGTTTTTTTCCACACTAATACAAGTGCAAAAGTGGTTTCCTGCACCAACACAAGTGCGAAAAGTGGTTTTTCAACACTAACACAAGTGCGAAAAGTGGTTTTTCAACACTAACACAAGTGCGAAAAGTGGTTTTTCAACACTATCACAAGTGCAAAAAGTGTTTTTTCCGCACTAATACAAGTGCAAAAGTGGTTTTCCTGCACCAACACAAGTGCGAAAAGTGGTTTTTCAACACTAACACAAGTGCGAAAAGTGGTTTTTCCACACTAATACATGTGCAAAAGTGGTTTCCTGCACCAACACAAGTGCGAAAAGTGCTTTTTCAACACTAACACAAGTGCGAAAAGTGGTTTTTCAACACTAACACAAGTGCGAAAAGTGGTTTTTCAACACTAACACAAGTGCGAAAAGTGGTTTTTCAACACTAACACAAGTGCGAAATGTGGTTTTTCAACACTATCACAAGTGCAAAAAGTGGTTTTTCCACACTAATACAAGTGCAAAAGTGGTTTCCTGCACCAACACAAGTGCGAAAAGTGGTTTTTCAACACTAACACAAGTGCGAAAAGTGGTTTTTCAACACTAACACAAGTGCGAAAAGTGGTTTTTCAACACTAACACAAGTGCGAAAAGTGGTTTTTCAACACTACCACAAGTGCGAAAAGTGGTTTTTCAACACTAACACAAGTGCGAAAAGTGGTTTTTCAACACTATCACAAGTGCAAAAAGTGGTTTTTCCACACTAATACAAGTGCAAAAGTGGTTTCCTGCACCAACACAAGTGCGAAAAGTGGTTTTTCAACACTAATACAAGTGCGAAAAGTGGTTTTTCAACACTAACACAAGTGCGAAAAGTGGTTTTTCCACACTAACACAAGTGCAAAAAGTGGTTTTTCCACTCTAATACAAGTGCAAAAGTGGTTTCCTGCACCAACACAAGTGCGAAAAGTGGTTTTTCGACACTAACACAAGTGCGAAATGTGGTTTTTCAACACTATCACAAGTGCAAAAAGTGTTTTTTCCACACTAATACAAGTGCAAAAGTGGTTTCCTGCACCAACACAATTGCGAAAAGTGGTTTTTCAACACTAACACAAGTGCGAAAAGTGGTTTTTCCACACTAATACAAGTGCAAAAGTGGTTTCCTGCACCAACACAAGTGCGAAAAGTGGTTTTTCAACACTAACACAAGTGCGAAAAGTGGTTTTTCAACACTAACACAAGTGCGAAAAGTGGTTTTTCAACACTAACACAAGTGCGAAAAGTGGTTTTTCAACACTAACACAAGTGCGAAAAGTGGTTTTTCAACACTAATACAAGTGCAAAAGTGGTTTCCTGCACCAACACAAGTGCGGAAAGTGGTTTTTCAACACTAACACAAGTGCGAAAAGTGGTTTTTCAACACTATCACAAGTGCAAAAAGTGGTTTTTCCACACTAATACAAGTGCAAAAGTGGTTTCCTGCACCAACACAAGTGCAAAAAGTGGTTTTTCAACACTAACACAAGTGCGAAAAGTGGTTTTTCAACACTAACACAAGTGCGAAAAGTGGTTTTTCCACACTAATACAAGTGCAAAAGTGGTTTCCTGCACCAACACAAGTGCGAAAAGTGGTTTTTCAACACTAACACAAGTGCGAAAAGTGGTTTTTCAACACTATCACAAGTGCAAAAAGTGTTTTTCCACACTAATACAAGTGCAAAAGTGGTTTCCTGCACCAACACAAGTGTGAAAAGTTGTTTTTCAACACTATCACAAGTGCGAAAAGTGGTTTTTCAACACTAACACAAGTGCGAAAAGTGGTTTTTCAACACTAACACAAGTGCGAAAAGTGGTTTTTCCACACTAATACAAGTGCAAAAGTGGTTTCCTGCACCAACACAAGTGCGAAAAGTGGTTTTTCAACACTAACACAAGTTCGAAAAGTGGTTTTTCAACACTATCACAAGTGCAAAAAGTGTTTTTTCCACACTAATACAAGTGCAAAAGTGGTTTCCTGCACCAACACAAGTGCGAAAAGTGGTTTTTCAACACTAACACAAGTGCGAAAAGTAGTTTTTCAACACTATCACAAGTGCAAAAAGTGTTTTTTCAACACTAACACAAGTGCGAAAAGTGGTTTTTCCACACTAATACAAGTGCAAAAGTGGTTTCCTGCACCAACACAAGTGCGAAAAGTGTTTTTTCAACACTAACACAAGTGCGAAAAGTGGTTTTTCAACACTAATACAATTGCAAAAGTGGTTTCCTGCACCAACACAAATGCGAAAAGTGGTTTTTCAACACTAACACAAGTGCGAAAAGTGGTTTTTCCACACTAATACAAGTGCAAAAGTGGTTTCCTGCACCAACACAAGTGCGAAAAGTGGTTTTTCGACACTAACACAAGTGCGAAAAGTGGTTTTTCAACACTATCACAAGTGCAAAAAGTGTTTTTTCCACACTAATACAAGTGCAAAAGTGGTTTCCTGCACCAACACAATTGCGAAAAGTGGTTTTTCAACACTAACACAAGTGCAAAAAGTGGTTTTTCAACACTATCACATGTGCAAAAAGTGTTTTTTCCACACTAATACAAGTGCAAAAGTGGTTTCCTGCACCAACACAAGTGCGAAAAGTGGTTTTTCAACACAAACACAAGTGCAAAAAGTGGTTTTTCCACACTAATACAAGTGCAAAAGTGGTTTCCTGCACCAACACAAGTGCGAAAAGTGGTTTTTCAACACTAACACAAGTGCGAAAAGTGGTTTTTCAACACTAACAGTCTAACACAAGTGCGAAAAGTGTTTTTTCCACACTAATACAAGTGCAAAAGTGGTTTCCTGCACCAACACAAGTGCGAAAAGTGGTTTTTCAACACTAACACAAGTGCGAAAAGTGGTTTTTCAACACTAACACAAGTGCGAAAAGTGGTTTTTCAACACTAACACAAGTGCGAAAAGTGGTTTTTCCACACTAATACAAGTGCAAAAGTGGTTTCCTGCACCAACACAAGTGCGAAAAGTGGTTTTTCAACACTAACACAAGTGCGAAAAGTGGTTTTTCCACACTAATACAAGTGCAAAAGTGGTTTCCTGCACCAACACATGTGCGAAAAGTGGTTTTTCAACACAAACACAAGTGCAAAAAGTGGTTTTTCAACACTATCACAAGTGCAAAAAGTGTTTTTCCCACACTAATACAAGTGCAAAAGTGGTTTCCTGCACCAACACAATTGCGAAAAGTGGTTTTTCAACACTAACACAAGTGCGAAAAGTGGTTTTTCAACACTATCACAAGTGCAAAAAGTGTTTTTTCCACACTAATACAAGTGCAAAAGTGGTTTTCCTGCACCAACACAAGTGTGAAAAGTGGTTTTTCAACACTAACACAAGTGCGAAAAGTGGTTTTTCAACACTAACACAACTGCGAAAAGTGGTTTTTCCACACTAATACAAGTGCAAAAGTGGTTTCCTGCACCAACACAATTGCGAAAAGTGGTTTTTCCACACTAATACAAGTGCAAAAGTGGTTTCCTGCACCAACACAATTGCGAAAAGTGGTTTTTCAACACTAACACAAGTGCGAAAAGTGGTTTTTCAACACTATCACAACTGCAAAAAGTGTTTTTTCCACACTAATACAAGTGCAAAAGTGGTTTCCTGCACCAACACAAGTGCGAAAAGTGGTTTTTCAACACTATCACAAGTGCGAAAAGTGGTTTTTCAACACTAACACAAGTGCGAAAAGTGGTTTTCCACACTAATACAAGTGCAAAAGTGGTTTCCTGCACCAACACAAATGCGAAAAGTGGTTTTTCAACACTAACACAAGTGCGAAAAGTGGTTTTTCCACACTAATACAAGTGCAAAAGTGGTTTCCTGCACCAACACAATTGCGAAAAGTGGTTTTTCAACACTAACACAAGTGCGAAAAGTGGTTTTTCAACACTAACACAAGTGCAAAAAGTGGTTTTTCAACACTATCACAAGTGCAAAAAGTGTTTTTTCCACACTAATACAAGTGCAAAAGTGGTTTCCTGCACCAACACAAGTGCAAAAAGTGGTTTTTCCACACTAATACAAGTGCAAAAGTGGTTTCCTGCATCAACACAAGTGCGAAAAGTGGTTTTTCAACACTAACACAAGTGCGAAAAGTGGTTTTTCAACACTATCACAAGTGCAAAAAGTGTTTTTTCCACACTAATACAAGTGCAAAAGTGGTTTCCTGCACCAACACATGTGTGAAAAGTGGTTTTTCAACACTATCACAAGTGCGAAAATGGTTTTTCAACACTAACACAAGTGCGAAAAGTGGTTTTTCAACACTAACGCAAGTGCGAAAAGTGGTTTTGCCACACTAATACAAGTGCAAAAGTGGTTTCCTGCACCAACACAAGTGCGAAAAGTGGTTTTTCAACACTAACACAAGTGCGAAAAGTGGTTTTTCAACACTATCACAAGTGCAAAAAGTGTTTTTTCCACACTAATACAAGTGCAAAAGTGGTTTCCTGCACCAACACAAGTGCGAAAAGTTGTTTTTCAACACTATCACAAGTGCGAAAAGTGGTTTTTCAACACTAACACAAGTGCGAAAAGTGGTTTTTCAACACTAACACAAGTGCGAAAAGTGGTTTTTCCACACTAATACAAGTGCAAAAGTGGTTTCCTGCACCAACACAAGTGCAAAAAGTGGTTTTTCAACACTAACACAAGTTCGAAAAGTGGTTTTTCAACACTATCACAAGTGCAAAAAGTGTTTTTTCCACACTAATACAAGTGCAAAAGTGGTTTCCTGCACCAACACAAGTGCGAAAAGTGGTTTTTCAACACTAACACAAGTGCGAAAAGTGGTTTTTCAACACTATCACAAGTGCAAAAAGTGTTTTTTCAACACTAACACAAGTGCAAAAAGTGGTTTTTCCACACTAATACAAGTGCAAAAGTGGTTTCCTGCACCAACACAAGTGCGAAAAGTGGTTTTTCAACACTAACACAAGTGCGAAAAGTGGTTTTTCAACACTAATACAATTGCAAAAGTGGTTTCCTGCACCAACACAAATGCGAAAAGTGGTTTTTCAACACTAACACAAGTGCGAAAAGTGGTTTTTCCACACTAATACAAGTGCAAAAGTGGTTTCCTGCACCAACACAATTGCGAAAAGTGGTTTTTCAACACTAACACAAGTGCGAAAAGTGGTTTTTCAACACTAACACAAGTGCAAAAAGTGGTTTTTCAACACTATCACAAGTGCAAAAAGTGTTTTTTCCACACTAATACAAGTGCAAAAGTGGTTTCCTGCACCAACACAAGTGCAAAAAGTGGTTTTTCCACACTAATACAAGTGCAAAAGTGGTTTCCTGCATCAACACAAGTGCGAAAAGTGGTTTTTCAACACTAACACAAGTGCGAAAAGTGGTTTTTCAACACTATCACAAGTGCAAAAAGTGTTTTTTCCACACTAATACAAGTGCAAAAGTGGTTTCCTGCACCAACACATGTGTGAAAAGTGGTTTTTCAACACTATCACAAGTGCGAAAATGGTTTTTCAACACTAACACAAGTGCGAAAAGTGGTTTTTCAACACTAACGCAAGTGCGAAAAGTGGTTTTGCCACACTAATACAAGTGCAAAAGTGGTTTCCTGCACCAACACAAGTGCGAAAAGTGGTTTTTCAACACTAACACAAGTGCGAAAAGTGGTTTTTCAACACTATCACAAGTGCAAAAAGTGTTTTTTCCACACTAATACAAGTGCAAAAGTGCTTTCCTGCACCAACACAAGTGCGAAAAGTGGTTTTTCAACACTAATACAAGTGCGAAAAGTGGTTTTTCAACACTAACCCAAGTGCGAAAAGTGGTTTTTCCACACTAACACAAGTGCAAAAAGTGGTTTTTCCACTCTAATACAAGTGCAAAAGTGGTTTCCTGCACCAACACAATTGCGAAAAGTGGTTTTTCAACACTAACACAAGTGCGAAAAATGGTTTTTCAACACTATCACATGTGCAAAAAGTGTTTTTTCCACACTAATACAAGTGCAAAAGTGGTTTCCTGCACCAACACAAGTGCGAAAAGTGGTTTTTCAACAGTAACACAAGTGCGAAAAGTGGTTTTTCCACACTAATACAAGTGCAAAAGTGGTTTCCTGCACCAACACAAGTGCAAAAAGTGGTTTTTCAACACTAACACAAGTGCGAAAAGTGGTTTTTCAACACTAACACAAGTGCGAAAAGTGGTTTTTCAACACTAACACAAGTGCGAAAAGTGGTTTTTCAACACTAACACAAGTGCAAAAAGTGTTTTTTCCACACTAATACAAGTGCAAAAGTGGTTTCCTGCACCAACACAAGTGCGAAAAGTGGTTTTTCAACACTTACACAAGTGCGAAAAGTGGGTTTTCCACACTAATACAAGTGCAAAAGTGGTTTCCTGCATCAACACAAGTGCGAAAAGTGGTTTTTCAACACTAACACAAGTGTGAAAAGTAGTTTTTCAACACTATCACAAGTGCGAAAAGTGGTTTTTCAACACTAACACAAGTGCGAAAAGTGGTTTCCTGCACTAACACAAGTGCAAAAGTGGTTTTTCAACACTATCACAAGTGCGAAAAGTGGTTTTTCAACACTATCACAAGTGCAAAAAGTGTTTTTTCCACACTAATACAAGTGCAAAAGTGGTTTCCTGCACCAACACAAGTGCGAAAAGTGGTTTTTCAACACTAACACAAGTGCGAAAAGTGGTTTTTCAACACTAACACAAGTGCAAAAAGTGGTTTTTTTCCACACTAATACAAGTGCAAAAGTGGTTTCCTGCACCAACACAAGTGCGAAAAGTGGTTTTTCAACACTAACACAAGTGCGAAAAGTGGTTTTTCAACACTAACACAAGTGCGAAAAGTGGTTTTTCAACACTATCACAAGTGCAAAAAGTGTTTTTTCCGCACTAATACAAGTGCAAAAAGTGGTTTTTTTCCACACTAATACAAGTGCAAAAGTGGTTTCCTGCACCAACACAAGTGCGAAAAGTGGTTTTCCTGCACCAACACAAGTGCGAAAAGTGGTTTTTCAACACTAACACAAGTGCGAAAAGTGGTTTTTCCACACTAATACATGTGCAAAAGTGGTTTCCTGCACCAACACAAGTGCGAAAAGTGGTTTTTCAACACTAACACAAGTGCGAAAAGTGGTTTTTCAACACTAACACAAGTGCGAAAAGTGGTTTTTCAACACTAACACAAGTGCGAAAAGTGGTTTTTCAACACTAACACAAGTGCGAAAAGTGGTTTTTCAACACTATCACAAGTGCAAAAAGTGGTTTTTCCACACTAATACAAGTGCAAAAGTGGTTTCCTGCACCAACACAAGTGCGAAAAGTGGTTTTTCAACACTAACACAAGTGCGAAAAGTGGTTTTTCAACACTAACACAAGTGCGAAAAGTGGTTTTTCAACACTAACACAAGTGCGAAAAGTGGTTTTTCAACACTAACACAAGTGCGAAAAATGGTTTTTCAACACTAACACAAGTGCGAAAAGTGGTTTTTCAACACTATCACAAGTGCAAAAAGTGGTTTTTCCACACTAATACAAGTGCAAAAGTGGTTTCCTGCACCAACACGAGTGCGAAAAGTGGTTTTTCAACACTAATACAAGTGCGAAAAGTGGTTTTTCAACACTAACACAAGTGCGAAAAGTGGTTTTTCCACACTAACACAAGTGCAAAAAGTGGTTTTTCCACTCTAATACAAGTGCAAAAGTGGTTTCCTGCACCAACACAAGTTCGAAAAGTGGTTTTTCGACACTAACACAAGTGCGAAATGTGGTTTTTCAACACTATCACAAGTGCAAAAAGTGTTTTTTCCACACTAATACAAGTGCAAAAGTGGTTTCCTGCACCAACACAATTGCGAAAAGTGGTTTTTCAACACTAACACAAGTGCGAAAAGTGGTTTTTCCACACTAATACAAGTGCAAAAGTGGTTTCCTGCACCAACACAAGTGCGAAAAGTGGTTTTTCAACACTAACACAAGTGCGAAAAGTGGTTTTTCAACACTAACACAAGTGCGAAAAGTGGTTTTTCAACACTAACACAAGTGCGAAAAGTGGTTTTTCAACACTAACACAAGTGCGAAAAGTGGTTTTTCAACACTAATACAAGTGCAAAAGTGGTTTCCTGCACCAACACAAGTGCGGAAAGTGGTTTTTCAACACTAACACAAGTGCGAAAAGTGGTTTTCAACACTATCACAAGTGCAAAAAGTGGTTTTTCCACACTAATACAAGTGCAAAAGTGGTTTCCTGCACCAACACAAGTGCAAAAAGTGGTTTTCAACACTAACACAAGTGCGAAAAGTGGTTTTTCAACACTAACACAAGTGCGAAAAGTGGTTTTTCCACACTAATACAAGTGCAAAAGTGGTTTCCTGCACCAACACAAGTGCGAAAAGTGGTTTTTCAACACTAACACAAGTGCGAAAAGTGGTTTTTCAACACTATCACAAGTGCAAAAAGTGTTTTTCCACACTAATACAAGTGCAAAAGTGGTTTCCTGCACCAACACAAGTGCGAAAAGTTGTTTTTCAACACTATCACAAGTGCGAAAAGTGGTTTTTCAACACTAACACAAGTGCGAAAAGTGGTTTTTCAACACTAACACAAGTGCGAAAAGTGGTTTTTCAACACTATCACAAGTGCAAAAAGTGGTTTTTCCACACTAATACAAGTGCAAAAGTGGTTTCCTGCACAACACAAGTGCGAAAAGTGGTTTTTCAACACTAATACAAGTGCGAAAGTGGTTTCCTGCACCAACACAATTGCGAAAAGTGGTTTTTCAACACTAACACAAGTGCGAAAAGTGGTTTTTCAACACTATCACAACTGCAAAAAGTGTTTTTTCCACACTAATACAAGTGCAAAAGTGGTTTCCTGCACCAACACAAGTGCGAAAAGTGGTTTTTCAACACTATCACAAGTGCGAAAAGTGGTTTTTCAACACTAACACAAGTGCGAAAAGTGGTTTTCCACACTAATACAAGTGCAAAAGTGGTTTCCTGCATCAACACAAGTGCGAAAAGTGGTTTTTCAACACTAACACAAGTGCGAAAAGTGGTTTTTCAACACTATCACAAGTGCAAAAAGTGTTTTTCCACACTAATACAAGTGCAAAAGTGGTTTCCTGCACCAACACAAGTGCGAAAAGTTGTTTTTCAACACTATCACAAGTGCGAAAAGTGGTTTTTCAACACTAACACAAGTGCGAAAAGTGGTTTTTCAACACTAACACAAGTGCGAAAAGTGGTTTTTCCACACTAATACAAGTGCAAAAGTGGTTTCCTGCACCAACACAAGTGCAAAAAGTGGTTTTTCAACACTAACACAAGTTCGAAAAGTGGTTTTTCAACACTATCACAAGTGCAAAAAGTGTTTTTTCCACACTAATACAAGTGCAAAAGTGGTTTCCTGCACCAACACAAGTGCGAAAAGTGGTTTTTCAACACTAACACAAGTGCGAAAAGTGGTTTTTCAACACTATCACAAGTGCAAAAAGTGTTTTTTCAACACTAACACAAGTGCGAAAAGTGGTTTTTCCACACTAATACAAGTGCAAAAGTGGTTTCCTGCACCAACACAAGTGCGAAAAGTGGTTTTTCAACACTAACACAAGTGCGAAAAGTGGTTTTTCAACACTAATACAATTGCAAAAGTGGTTTCCTGCACCAACACAAATGCGAAAAGTGGTTTTTCAACACTAACACAAGTGCGAAAAGTGGTTTTTCCACACTAATACAAGTGCAAAAGTGGTTTCCTGCACCAACACAATTGCGAAAAGTGGTTTTTCAACACTAACACAAGTGCGAAAAGTGGTTTTTCAACACTATCACATGTGCAAAAAGTGTTTTTTCCACACTAATACAAGTGCAAAAGTGGTTTCCTGCACCAACACAAGTGCGAAAAGTGGTTTTTCAACACTAACACAAGTGCGAAAAGTGGTTTTTCAACACTAACACAAGTGCAAAAAGTGGTTTTTCAACACTATCACAAGTGCAAAAAGTGTTTTTTCCACACTAATACAAGTGCAAAAGTGGTTTCCTGCACCAACACAAGTGCAAAAAGTGGTTTTTCCACACTAATACAAGTGCAAAAATGGTTTCCTGCATCAACACAAGTGCGAAAAGTGGTTTTTCAACACTAACACAAGTGCGAAAAGTGGTTTTTCAACACTATCACAAGTGCAAAAAGTGTTTTTTCCACACTAATACAAGTGCAAAAGTGGTTTCCTGCACCAACACATGTGTGAAAAGTGGTTTTTCAACACTATCACAAGTGCGAAAATGGTTTTTCAACACTAACACAAGTGCGAAAAGTGGTTTTTCAACACTAACGCAAGTGCGAAAAGTGGTTTTGCCACACTAATACAAGTGCAAAAGTGGTTTCCTGCACCAACACAAGTGCGAAAAGTGGTTTTTCAACACTAACACAAGTGCGAAAAGTGGTTTTTCAACACTATCACAAGTGCAAAAAGTGTTTTTTCCACACTAATACAAGTGCAAAAGTGCTTTCCTGCACCAACACAAGTGCGAAAAGTGGTTTTTCAACACTAATACAAGTGCGAAAAGTGGTTTTTCAACACTAACCCAAGTGCGAAAAGTGGTTTTTCCACACTAAAACAAGTGCAAAAAGTGGTTTTTCCACTCTAATACAAGTGCAAAAGTGGTTTCCTGCACCAACACAATTGCGAAAAGTGGTTTTTCAACACTAACACAAGTGCGAAAAGTGGTTTTTCAACACTATCACATGTGCAAAAAGTGTTTTTTCCACACTAATACAAGTGCAAAAGTGGTTTCCTGCACCAACACAAGTGCGAAAAGTGGTTTTTCAACAGTAACACAAGTGCAAAAAGTGGTTTTTCCACACTAATACAAGTGCAAAAGTGGTTTCCTGCACCAACACAAGTGCAAAAAGTGGTTTTTCAACACTAACACAAGTGCGAAAAGTGGTTTTTCAACACTAACACAAGTGCGAAAAGTGGTTTTTCAACACTAACACAAGTGCGAAAAGTGGTTTTTCAACACTAACACAAGTGCAAAAAGTGTTTTTTCCACACTAATACAAGTGCAAAAGTGGTTTCCTGCACCAACACAAGTGCGAAAAGTGGTTTTTCAACACTTACACAAGTGCGAAAAGTGGGTTTTTCAACACTATCACAAGTGCAAAAAGTGGTTTTTCCACACTAATACAAGTGCAAAAGTGGTTTCCTGCACCAACACAAGTGCGAAAAGTGGTTTTTCAACACTAATACAAGTGCGAAAGTGGTTTCCTGCACCAACACAATTGCGAAAAGTGGTTTTTCAACACTAACACAAGTGCGAAAAGTGGTTTTTCAACACTATCACAACTGCAAAAAGTGTTTTTTCCACACTAATACAAGTGCAAAAGTGGTTTCCTGCACCAACACAAGTGCGAAAAGTGGTTTTTCAACACTATCACAAGTGCGAAAAGTGGTTTTTTCAACACTAACACAAGTGCGAAAAGTGGTTTTCCACACTAATACAAGTGCAAAAGTGGTTTCCTGCATCAACACAAGTGCGAAAAGTGGTTTTTCAACACTAACACAAGTGCGAAAAGTGGTTTTTCAACACTATCACAAGTGCAAAAAGTGTTTTTCCACACTAATACAAGTGCAAAAGTGGTTTCCTGCACCAACACAAGTGCGAAAAGTTGTTTTTCAACACTATCACAAGTGCGAAAAGTGGTTTTTCAACACTAACACAAGTGCGAAAAGTGGTTTTTCAACACTAACACAAGTGCGAAAAGTGGTTTTTCCACACTAATACAAGTGCAAAAGTGGTTTCCTGCACCAACACAAGTGCAAAAAGTGGTTTTTCAACACTAACACAAGTTCGAAAAGTGGTTTTTCAACACTATCACAAGTGCAAAAAGTGTTTTTTCCACACTAATACAAGTGCAAAAGTGGTTTCCTGCACCAACACAAGTGCGAAAAGTGGTTTTTCAACACTAACACAAGTGCGAAAAGTGGTTTTTCAACACTATCACAAGTGCAAAAAGTGTTTTTTCAACACTAACACAAGTGCGAAAAGTGGTTTTTCCACACTAATACAAGTGCAAAAGTGGTTTCCTGCACCAACACAAGTGCGAAAAGTGGTTTTTCAACACTAACACAAGTGCGAAAAGTGGTTTTTCAACACTAATACAATTGCAAAAGTGGTTTCCTGCACCAACACAAATGCGAAAAGTGGTTTTTCAACACTAACACAAGTGCGAAAAGTGTTTTTCCACACTAATACAAGTGCAAAAGTGGTTTCCTGCACCAACACAATTGCGAAAAGTGGTTTTTCAACACTAACACAAGTGCGAAAAGTGGTTTTTCAACACTATCACATGTGCAAAAAGTGTTTTTTCCACACTAATACAAGTGCAAAAGTGGTTTCCTGCACCAACACAAGTGCGAAAAGTGGTTTTTCAACACTAACACAAGTGCGAAAAGTGGTTTTTCAACACTAACACAAGTGCAAAAAGTGGTTTTTCAACACTATCACAAGTGCAAAAAGTGT